>NC_057813.1:96917940-97217940 GCF_018294505.1 Triticum aestivum | reverse complement strand
TGGATGCAGAGCTCTGGCTCTTCTCCCCCAAAGGCCCCAGCATGGACGGCATTTGGAAGCAGAGGAGTGAGAAAGAGGGATAGGAAGCAGAGGCGGCCGCCAACGATGAAGTTCCTAATGCAACTAATCAATCAGGAGGTATGTCGATTCGTAAGTATATCGTGATCTTTTTCTGTTTTGCACGCACAGAAGGGGCAACTCGCCGCAGGTGTCGCGGCTGTGTATAGGTAAGGTCAACCCTCAAGGTCCATTGTGGGCTAAGAGGTTAGTTCGCAACATACTAACATTAATAGAGATGTAAAAATCTTAGGTGATAATTGGGATATAGTACATTTGTAGAAATTTGGTCCCTGTTCAGATAATTTGGATAGAGTCCGGTAGTCGCAAGGAAGTAATTAAGATTGTTCTTCCACAGTGCATTACTGATGAAAACTACTTGGTTGTCAAATGTTGTAAATTTTGATTAGCAGCTTAATAGGGCAGTGACTAGGAACTTTGCATTTAAGAAATGATCACTAGTAGTGATCTAAAAAGATCTTTTAGTAGTGATCTGGAAAGATCTTTTAGATCACTAGTAGTGATCTAAAAGATCTTATATTTACAGAGGGAGTACTGATGTACCACAAATGCAGGTCTGCAGATTTGGCAGATGTTTTAAGTTTAATAGAACAGAACGAGGTACTAGTCAAAACATTTTTTCTGGTTTAGCAGCTAAATAGTCTGGTGAGTAGAAGTGTGGGCTCACAAGATACTGATTCCTTGAGGGAATATTTGCAGAGACATTTTAAAAATTGGATGCTTAGGAGTACATTTTTTGTAAACATGATTTGTAGAACCTACAGTTTTTTGCTGTCTGTTTGAAGCGAACTCGTCGTTCAGTCTGTCTTAGCCATTTCCATCACCTTATCAATTTTGTTATGAAATAAATCATGAGTAGCATGCCTTTTCTCTTCTTCCCATACTGTTTTCTGTCACACTAAGCATGATTTTTATGTTTATTTGAAGCAGAGGGCCCCGGGGCATGATATAATTTTCAAGAATGTGTCATGTTCATGAAAAGCTGTTGTGTACCAACAATGCTGTTAGCACAGCGTCATCTCTAAGGGAGGTAAATTAGCTAGCAGGACCACTGGACCAAAACTCTAGAAGCAAGAAAGATAATGAGGGAAATCAGACTCCTCTGGTGACTGGAACGAGAATGATGAGTCAACGAGTGGTAAGCATGAGAGTTTCAAGAGATAGAATTGATGTAGTTGTTTGGTAGCTTAATATGAAATGGAAATCTGAAAACCTTGATCTACAATGCAGGTGGAATGCAGCAAGCTAAGCCGCGGATCGGAAGACGAAAATCAATTTGGTCCGTGGCTCAGGAAATCCGCTTTTCCGTCGAATGGCTGCAGGCACAAATTGGATGCAGAGCTCTGGCTCTTCTCCCCCAAAGGCCCCAGCATGGACGGCATTTGGAAGCAGAGGAGTGAGAAAGAGGGATAGGAAGCAGAGGCGGCCGCCAACGATGAAGTTCCTAATGCAACTAATCAATCAGGAGGTATGTCGATTCGTAAGTATATCGTGATCTTTTTCTGTTTTGCACGCACAGAAGGGGCAACTCGCCGCAGGTGTCGCGGCTGTGTATAGGTAAGGTCAACCCTCAAGGTCCATTGTGGGCTAAGAGGTTAGTTCGCAACATACTAACATTAATAGAGATGTAAAAATCTTAGGTGATAATTGGGATATAGTACATTTGTAGAAATTTGGTCTCTGTTCAGATAATTTGGATAGAGTCCGGTAGTCGCAAGGAAGTAATTAAGATTGTTCTTCCACAGTGCATTACTGATGAAAACTACTTGGTTGTCAAATGTTGTAAATTTTGATTAGCAGCTTAATAGGGCAGTGACTAGGAACTTTGCATTTAAGAAATGATCACTAGTAGTGATCTAAAAAGATCTTTTAGTAGTGATCTGGAAAGATCTTTTAGATCACTAGTAGTGATCTAAAAGATCTTATATTTACAGAGGGAGTACTGATGTACCCCAAATGCAGGTCTGCAGATTTGGCAGATGTTTTAAGTTTAATAGAACAGAACGAGGTACTAGTCAAAACATTTTTTCTGGTTTAGCAGCTAAATAGTCTGGTGAGTAGAAGTGTGGGCTCACAAGATACTGGTTCCTTGAGGGAATATTTGCAGAGACATTTTAAAAATTGGATGCTTAGGAGTACATTTTTTGTAAACATGATTTGCAGAACCTACAGTTTTTTGCTGTCTGTTTGAAGCGAACTCGTCGTTCAGTCTGTCTTAGCCATTTCCATCACCTTATCAATTTTGTTATGAAATAAATCATGAGTAGCATGCCTTTTCTCTTCTTCCCATACTGTTTTCTGTCACACTAAGCATGATTTTTTATGTTTATTTGAAGCAGAGGGCCCCGGGGCATGATATAATTTTCAAGAATGTGTCATGTTCATGAAAAGCTGTTGTGTACCAACAATGCTGTTAGCACAGTGTCATCTCTAAGGGAGGTAAATTAGCTAGCAGGACCACTAGACCAAAACTCTAGAAGCAAGAAAGATAATGAGGGAAATCAGACTCCTCTGGTGACTGGAACGAGAATGATGAGTCAACGAGTGGTAAGCATGAGAGTTTCAAGAGATAGAATTGATGTAGTTGTTTGGTAGCTTAATATGAAATGGAAATCTGAAAACCTTGATCTACAATGCAGGTGGAATGCAGCAAGCTAAGCCGCGGATCGGAAAACGAAAATCAATTTGGTCCGTGGCTCAGGAAATCCGCTTTTCCGTTGAATGGCTGCAGGCACAAATTGGATGCAGAGCTCTGGCTCTTCTCCCCCAAAGGCCCCAGCATGGACGCATTTGGAAGCAGAGGAGTGAGAAAGAGGGATAGGAAACAGAGGCGGCCGCCAACGATGAAGTTCCTAATGCAACTAATCAATCAGGAGGTATGTCGATTCGTAAGTATATCGTGATCTTTTTCTGTTTTGCATGCACAGAAGGGGCAACTCGCCGCAGGTGTCGCGGCTGTGTATAGGTAAGGTCAACCCTCAAGGTCCATTGTGGGCTAAGAGGTTAGTTCGCAACATACTAACATTAATAGAGATGTAAAAATCTTAGGTGATAATTGGGATATAGTACATTTGTAGAAATTTGGTCCCTGTTCAGATAATTTGGATAGAGTCCGGTAGTCGCAAGGAAGTAATTAAGATTGTTCTTCCACAGTGCATTACTGATGAAAACTACTTGGTTGTCAAATGTTGTAAATTTTGATTATCAACTTAATAGGGCAGTGACTAGGAACTTTGCATTTAAGAAATGATCACTAGTAGTGATCTAAAAAGATCTTTTAGTAGTGATCTGGAAAGATCTTTTAGATCACTAGTAGTGATCTAAAAGATCTTATATTTACAGAGGGAGTACTGATGTACCACAAATGCAGGTCTGCAGATTTGGCAGATGTTTTAAGTTTAATAGAACAGAACGAGGTACTAGTCAAAACATTTTTTCTGGTTTAGCAGCTAAATAGTCTGGTGAGTAGAAGTGTGGGCTCACAAGATACTGGTTCCTTGAGGGAATATTTGCAGAGACATTTTAAAAATTGGATGCTTAGGAGTACATTTTTTGTAAACATGATTTGCAGAACCTACAGTTTTTTGCTGTCTGTTTGAAGCGAACTCGTCGTTCAGTCTGTCTTAGCCATTTCCATCACCTTATCAATTTTGTTATGAAATAAATCATGAGTAGCATGCCTTTTCTCTTCTTCCCATACTGTTTTCTGTCACACTAAGCATGATTTTTTATGTTTATTTGAAGCAGAGGGCCCCGGGGCATGATATAGTTTTCAAGAATGTGTCATGTTCATGAAAAGCTGTTGTGTACCAACAATGCTGTTAGCACAGTGTCATCTCTAAGGGAGGTAAATTAGCTAGCAGGACCACTGGACCAAAACTCTAGAAGCAAGAAAGATAATGAGGGAAATCAGACTCCTCTGGTGACTGGAACGAGAATGATGAGTCAACGAGTGGTAAGCATGAGAGTTTCAAGAGATAGAATTGATGTAGTTGTTTGGTAGCTTAATATGAAATGGAAATATGAAAACCTTGATCTACAATGCAGGTGGAATGCAGCAAGCTAAGCCGCGGATCGGAAGACGAAAATCAATTTGGTCCGTGGCTCAGGAAATCCGCTTTTCCGTCGAATGGCTGCAGGCACAAATTGGATGCAGAGCTCTGGCTCTTCTCCCCCAAAGGCCCCAGCATGGACGGCATTTGGAAGCAGAGGAGTGAGAAAGAGGGATAGGAAGCAGAGGCGGCCGCCAACGATGAAGTTCCTAATGCAACTAATCAATCAGGAGGTATGTCGATTCGTAAGTATATCGTGATCTTTTTCTGTTTTGCACGCACAGAAGGGGCAACTCGCCGCAGGTGTCGCGGCTGTATAGGTAAGGTCAACCCTCAAGGTCCATTGTGGGCTAAGAGGTTAGTTCGCAACATACTAACATTAATAGAGATGTAAAAATCTTAGGTGATAATTGGGATATAGTACATTTGTAGAAATTTGGTCCCTGTTCAGATAATTTGGATAGAGTCCGGTAGTCGCAAGGAAGTAATTATTCTTCCACAGTGCATTACTGATGAAAACTACTTGGTTGTCAAATGTTGTAAATTTTGATTAGCAGCTTAATAGGGCAGTGACTAGGAACTTTGCATTTAAGAAATGATCACTAGTAGTGATCTAAAAAGATCTTTTAGTAGTGATCTGGAAAGATCTTTTAGATCACTAGTAGTGATCTAAAATATCTTATATTTACAGAGGGAGTACTGATGTACCACAAATGCAGGTCTGCAGATTTGGCAGATGCTTTAAGTTTAATAGAACAGAACGAGGTACTAGTCAAAACATTTTTTCTGGTTTAGCAGCTAAATAGTCTGGTGAGTAGAAGTGTGGGCTCACAAGATACTGGTTCCTTGAGGGAATATTTGCAGAGACATTTTAAAAATTGGATGCTTAGGAGTACATTTTTTGTAAACATGATTTGCAGAACCTACAGTTTTTTGCTGTCTGTTTGAAGCGAACTCGTCGTTCAGTCTGTCTTAGCCATTTCCATCACCTTATCAATTTTGTTATGAAATAAATCATGAGTAGCATGCCTTTTCTCTTCTTCCCATACTGTTTTCTGTCACACTAAGCATGATTTTTTATGTTTATTTGAAGCAGAGGGCCCCGGGGCATGATATAGTTTTCAAGAATGTGTCATGTTCATGAAAAGCTGTTGTGTACCAACAATGCTGTTAGCACAGTGTCATCTCTAAGGGAGGTAAATTAGCTAGCAGGACCACTGGACCAAAACTCTAGAAGCAAGAAAGATAATGAGGGAAATCAGACTCCTCTGGTGACTGGAACGAGAATGATGAGTCAACGAGTGGTAAGCATGAGAGTTTCAAGAGATAGAATTGATGTAGTTGTTTGGTAGCTTAATATGAAATGGAAATCTGAAAACCTTGATCTACAATGCAGGTGGAATGCAGCAAGCTAAGCCGCGGATCGGAAGACGAAAATCAATTTGGTCCGTGGCTCAGGAAATCCGCTTTTCCGTCGAATGGCTGCAGGCACAAATTGGATGCAGAGCTCTGGCTCTTCTCCCCCAAAGGCCCCAGCATGGACGGCATTTGGAAGCAGAGGAGTGAGAAAGAGGGATAGGAAGCAGAGGCGGCCGCCAACGATGAAGTTCCTAATGCAACTAATCAATCAGGAGGTATGTCGATTCGTAAGTATATCGTGATCTTTTTCTGTTTTGCACGCACAGAAGGGGCAACTCGCCGCAGGTGTCGCGGCTGTATAGGTAAGGTCAACCCTCAAGGTCCATTGTGGGCTAAGAGGTTAGTTCGCAACATACTAACATTAATAGAGATGTAAAAATCTTAGGTGATAATTGGGATATAGTACATTTGTAGAAATTTGGTCCCTGTTCAGATAATTTGGATAGAGTCCGGTAGTCGCAAGGAAGTAATTAAGATTGTTCTTCCACAGTGCATTACTGATGAAAACTACTTGGTTGTCAAATGTTGTAAATTTTGATTAGCAGCTTAATAGGGCAGTGACTAGGAACTTTGCATTTAAGAAATGATCACTAGTAGTGATCTAAAAAGATCTTTTAGTAGTGATCTGGAAAGATCTTTTAGATCACTAGTAGTGATCTAAAAGATCTTATATTTACAGAGGGAGTACTGATGTACCACAAATGCAGGTCTGCAGATTTGGCAGATGTTTTAAGTTTAATAGAACAGAACGAGGTACTAGTCAAAACATTTTTTCTGGTTTAGCAGCTAAATAGTCTGGTGAGTAGAAGTGTGGGCTCACAAGATACTGGTTCCTTGAGGGAATATTTGCAGAGACATTTTAAAAATTGGATGCTTAGGAGTACATTTTTTGTAAACATGATTTGCAGAACCTACAGTTTTTTGCTGTCTGTTTGAAGCGAACTCGTCGTTCAGTCTGTCTTAGCCATTTCCATCACCTTATCAATTTTGTTATCAAATAAATCATGAGTAGCATGCCTTTTCTCTTCTTCCCATACTGTTTTCTGTCACACTAAGCATGATTTTTTATGTTTATTTGAAGCAGAGGGCCCCGGGGCATGATATAATTTTCAAGAATGTGTCATGTTCATGAAAAGCTGTTGTGTACCAACAATGCTGTTAGCACAGTGTCATCTCTAAGGGAGGTAAATTAGCTAGCAGGACCACTGGACCAAAACTCTAGAAGCAAGAAAGATAATGAGGGAAATCAGACTCCTCTGGTGACTGGAACGAGAATGATGAGTCAACGAGTGGTAAGCATGAGAGTTTCAAGAGATAGAATTGATGTAGTTGTTTGGTAGCTTAATATGAAATGGAAATCTGAAAACCTTGATCTACAATGCAGGTGGAATGCAGCAAGCTAAGCCGCGGATCGGAAGACGAAAATCAATTTGGTCCGTGGCTCAGGAAATCCGCTTTTCCGTCGAATGGCTGCAGGCACAAATTGGATGCAGAGCTCTGGCTCTTCTCCCCCAGAGGCCCCAGCATGGACGGCATTTGGAAGCAGAGGAGTGAGAAATAGGGATAGGAAGCAGAGGCGGCCGCCAACGATGAAGTTCCTAATGCAACTAATCAATCAGGAGGTATGTCGATTCGTAAGTATATCGTGATCTTTTTCTGTTTTGCACGCATAGAAGGGGCAACTCGCCGCAGGTGTCGCGGCTGTGTATAGGTAAGGTCAACCCTCAAGGTCCATTGTGGGCTAAGAGGTTAGTTCGCAACATACTAACATTAATAGAGATGTAAAAATCTTAGGTGATAATTGGGATATAGTACATTTGTAGAAATTTGGTCCCTGTTCAGATAATTTGGATAGAGTCCGGTAGTCGCAAGGAAGTAATTAAGATTGTTCTTCCACAGTGCATTACTGATGAAAACTACTTGGTTGTCAAATGTTGTAAATTTTGATTAGCAGCTTAATAGGGCAGTGACTAGGAACTTTGCATTTAAGAAATGATCACTAGTAGTGATCTAAAAAGATCTTTTAGTAGTGATCTGGAAAGATCTTTTAGATCACTAGTAGTGATCTAAAATATCTTATATTTACAGAGGGAGTACTGATGTACCACAAATGCAGGTCTGCAGATTTGGCAGATGTTTTAAGTTTAATAGAACAGAACGAGGTACTAGTCAAAACATTTTTTCTGGTTTAGCAGCTAAATAGTCTGGTGAGTAGAAGTGTGGGCTCACAAGATACTGGTTCCTTGAGGGAATATTTGCAGAGACATTTTAAAAATTGGATGCTTAGGAGTACACTTTTTGTAAACATGATTTGCAGAACCTACAGTTTTTTGCTGTCTGTTTGAAGCGAACTCATCGTTCAGTCTGTCTTAGCCATTTCCATCACCTTATCAATTTTGTTATGAAATAAATCATGAGTAGCATGCCTTTTCTCTTCTTCCCATACTGTTTTCTGTCACACTAAGCATGATTTTTTATGTTTATTTGAAGCAGAGGGCCCCGGGGCATGATATAGTTTTCAAGAATGTGTCATGTTCATGAAAAGCTGTTGTGTACCAACAATGCTGTTAGCACAGTGTCATCTCTAAGGGAGGTAAATTAGCTAGCAGGACCACTGGACCAAAACTCTAGAAGCAAGAAAGATAATGAGGGAAATCAGACTCCTCTGGTGACTGGAACGAGAATGATGAGTCAACGAGTGGTAAGCATGAGAGTTTCAAGAGATAGAATTGATGTAGTTGTTTGGTAGCTTAATATGAAATGGAAATCTGAAAACCTTGATCTACAATGCAGGTGGAATGCAGCAAGCTAAGCCGCGGATCGGAAGACGAAAATCAATTTGGTCCGTGGCTCAGGAAATCCGCTTTTCCGTCGAATGGCTGCAGGCACAAATTGGATGCAGAGCTCTGGCTCTTCTCCCCCAAAGGCCCCAGCATGGACGGCATTTGGAAGCAGAGGAGTGAGAAAGAGGGATAGGAAGCAGAGGCGGCCGCCAACGATGAAGTTCCTAATGCAACTAATCAATCAGGAGGTATGTCGATTCGTAAGTATATCGTGATCTTTTTCTGTTTTGCACGCACAGAAGGGGCAACTCGCCGCAGGTGTCGCGGCTGTGTATAGGTAAGGTCAACCCTCAAGGTCCATTGTGGGCTAAGAGGTTAGTTCGCAACATACTAACATTAATAGAGATGTAAAAATCTTAGGTGATAATTGGGATATAGTACATTTGTAGAAATTTGGTCCCTGTTCAGATAATTTGGATAGAGTCCGGTAGTCGCAAGGAAGTAATTAAGATTGTTCTTCCACAGTGCATTACTGATGAAAACTACTTGGTTGTCAAATGTTGTAAATTTTGATTAGCAGCTTAATAGGGCAGTGACTAGGAACTTTGCATTTAAGAAATGATCACTAGTAGTGATCTAAAAAGATCTTTTAGTAGTGATCTGGAAAGATCTTTTAGACCACTAGTAGTGATCTAAAATATCTTATATTTACAGAGGGAGTACTGATGTACCACAAATGCAGGTCTGCAGATTTGGCAGATGCTTTAAGTTTAATAGAACAGAACGAGGTACTAGTCAAAACATTTTTTCTGGTTTAGCAGCTAAATAGTCTGGTGAGTAGAAGTGTGGGCTCACAAGATACTGGTTCCTTGAGGGAATATTTGCAGAGACATTTTAAAAATTGGATGCTTAGGAGTACATTTTTTGTAAACATGATTTGCAGAACCTACAGTTTTTTGCTGTCTGTTTGAAGCGAACTCGTCGTTCAGTCTGTCTTAGCCATTTCCATCACCTTATCAATTTTGTTATGAAATAAATCATGAGTAGCATGCCTTTTCTCTTCTTCCCATACTGTTTTCTGTCACACTAAGCATGATTTTTTATGTTTATTTGAAGCAGAGGGCCCCGGGGCATGATATAGTTTTCAAGAATGTGTCATGTTCATGAAAAGCTGTTGTGTACCAACAATGCTGTTAGCACAGTGTCATCTCTAAGGGAGGTAAATTAGCTAGCAGGACCACTGGACCAAAACTCTAGAAGCAAGAAAGATAATGAGGGAAATCAGACTCCTCTGGTGACTGGAACGAGAATGATGAGTCAACGAGTGGTAAGCATGAGAGTTTCAAGAGATAGAATTGATGTAGTTGTTTGGTAGCTTAATATGAAATGGAAATCTGAAAACCTTGATCTACAATGCAGGTGGAATGCAGCAAGCTAAGCCGCGGATCGGAAGACGAAAATCAATTTGGTCCGTGGCTCAGGAAATCCGCTTTTCCGTCGAATGGCTGCAGGCACAAATTGGATGCAGAGCTCTGGCTCTTCTCCCCCAGAGGCCCCAGCATGGACGGCATTTGGAAGCAGAGGAGTGAGAAAGAGGGATAGGAAGCAGAGGCGGCCGCCAACGATGAAGTTCCTAATGCAACTAATCAATCAGGAGGTATGTCGATTCGTAAGTATATCGTGATCTTTTTCTGTTTTGCACGCATAGAAGGGGCAACTCGCCGCAGGTGTCGCGGCTGTGTATAGGTAAGGTCAACCCTCAAGGTCCATTGTGGGCTAAGAGGTTAGTTCGCAACATACTAACATTAATAGAGATGTAAAAATCTTAGGTGATAATTGGGATATAGTACATTTGTAGAAATTTGGTCCCTGTTCAGATAATTTGGATAGAGTCCGGTAGTCGCAAGGAAGTAATTAAGATTGTTCTTCCACAGTGCATTACTGATGAAAACTACTTGGTTGTCAAATGTTGTAAATTTTGATTAGCAGCTTAATAGGGCAGTGACTAGGAACTTTGCATTTAAGAAATGATCACTAGTAGTGATCTAAAAAGATCTTTTAGTAGTGATCTGGAAAGATCTTTTAGATCACTAGTAGTGATCTAAAAGATCTTATATTTACAGAGGGAGTACTGATGTACCACAAATGCAGGTCTGCAGATTTGGCAGATGTTTTAAGTTTAATAGAACAAAACGAGGTACTAGTCAAAACATTTTTTCTGGTTTAGCAGCTAAATAGTCTGGTGAGTAGAAGTGTGGGCTCACAAGATACTGGTTCCTTGAGGGAATATTTGCAGAGACATTTTAAAAATTGGATGCTTAGGAGTACATTTTTTGTAAACATGATTTGCAGAACCTACAGTTTTTTGCTGTCTGTTTGAAGCGAACTCGTCGTTCAGTCTGTCTTAGCCATTTCCATCACCTTATCAATTTTGTTATGAAATAAATCATGAGTAGCATGCCTTTTCTCTTCTTCCCATACTGTTTTCTGTCACACTAAGCATGATTTTTTATGTTTATTTGAAGCAGAGGGCCCCGGGGCATGATATAGTTTTCAAGAATGTGTCATGTTCATGAAAAGCTGTTGTGTACCAACAATGCTGTTAGCACAGTGTCATCTCTAAGGGAGGTAAATTAGCTAGCAGGACCACTGGACCAAAACTCTAGAAGCAAGAAAGATAATGAGGGAAATCAGACTCCTCTGGTGACTGGAACGAGAATGATGAGTCAACGAGTGGTAAGCATGAGAGTTTCAAGAGATAGAATTGATGTAGTTGTTTGGTAGCTTAATATGAAATGGAAATCTGAAAACCTTGATCTACAATGCAGGTGGAATGCAGCAAGCTAAGCCGCGGATCGGAAGACGAAAATCAATTTGGTCCGTGGCTCAGGAAATCCGCTTTTCCGTCGAATGGCTGCAGGCACAAATTGGATGCAGAGCTCTGGCTCTTCTCCCCCAAAGGCCCCAGCATGGACGGCATTTGGAAGCAGAGGAGTGAGAAAGAGGGATAGGAAGCAGAGGCGGCCGCCAACGATGAAGTTCCTAATGCAACTAATCAATCAGGAGGTATGTCGATTCGTAAGTATATCGTGATCTTTTTCTGTTTTGCACGCACAGAAGGGGCAACTCGCCGCAGGTGTCGCGGCTATATAGGTAAGGTCAACCCTCAAGGTCCATTGTGGGCTAAGAGGTTAGTTCGCAACATACTAACATTAATAGAGATGTAAAATCTTAGGTGATAATTGGGATATAGTACATTTGTAGAAATTTGGTCCCTGTTCAGATAATTTGGATAGAGTCCGGTAGTCGCAAGGAAGTAATTAAGATTGTTCTTCCACAGTGCATTACTGATGAAAACTACTTGGTTGTCAAATGTTGTAAATTTTGATTAGCAGCTTAATAGGGCAGTGACTAGGAACTTTGCATTTAAGAAATGATCACTAGTAGTGATCTAAAAAGATCTTTTAGTAGTGATCTGGAAAGATCTTTTAGATCACTAGTAGTGATCTAAAAGATCTTATATTTACAGAGGGAGTACTGATGTACCACAAATGCAGGTCTGCAGATTTGGCAGATGTTTTAAGTTTAATAGAACAGAATGAGGTACTAGTCAAAACATTTTTTCTGGTTTAGCAGCTAAATAGTCTGGCGAGTAGAAGTATGGGCTCACAAGATACTGGTTCCTTGAGGGAATATTTGCAGAGACATTTTAAAAATTGGATGCTTAGGAGTACATTTTTTGTAAACATGATTTGCAGAACCTACAGTTTTTTGCTGTCTGTTTGAAGCGAACTCGTCGTTCAGTCTGTCTTAGCCATTTCCATCACCTTATCAATTTTGTTATGAAATAAATCATGAGTAGCATGCCTTTTCTCTTCTTCCCATACTGTTTTCTGTCACACTAAGCATGATTTTTTATGTTTATTTGAAGCAGAGGGCCCCGGGGCATGATATAATTTTCAAGAATGTGTCATGTTCATGAAAAGCTGTTGTGTACCAACAATGCTGTTAGCACAGTGTCATCTCTAAGGGAGGTAAATTAGCTAGCAGGACCACTGGACCAAAACTCTAGAAGCAAGAAAGATAATGAGGGAAATCAGACTCCTCTGGTGACTGGAACGAGAATGATGAGTCAACGAGTGGTAAGCATGAGAGTTTCAAGAGATAGAATTGATGTAGTTGTTTGGTAGCTTAATATGAAATGGAAATCTGAAAACCTTGATCTACAATGCAGGTGGAATGCAGCAAGCTAAGCCGCGGATCGGAAGACGAAAATCAATTTGGTCCGTGGCTCAGGAAATCCGCTTTTCCGTCGAATGGCTGCAGGCACAAATTGGATGCAGAGCTCTGGCTCTTCTCCCCCAAAGGCCCCAGCATGGACGGCATTTGGAAGCAGAGGAGTGAGAAAGAGGGATAGGAAGCAGAGGCGGCCGCCAACGATGAAGTTCCTAATGCAACTAATCAATCAGGAAGTATGTCGATTCGTAAGTATATCGTGATCTTTTTCTGTTTTGCACGCACAGAAGGGGCAACTCGCCGCAGGTGTCGCGCTGTGTATAGGTAAGGTCAACCCTCAAGGTCCATTGTGGGCTAAGAGGTTAGTTCGCAACATACTAACATTAATAGAGATGTAAAAATCTTAGGTGATAATTGGGATATAGTACATTTGTAGAAATTTGGTCCCTGTTCAGATAATTTGGATAGAGTCCGGTAGTCGCAAGGAAGTAATTATTCTTCCACAGTGCATTACTGATGAAAACTACTTGGTTGTCAAATGTTGTAAATTTTGATTAGCAGCTTAATAGGGCAGTGACTAGGAACTTTGCATTTAAGAAATGATCACTAGTAGTGATCTAAAAAGATCTTTTAGTAGTGATCTGGAAAGATCTTTTAGATCACTAGTAGTGATCTAAAATATCTTATATTTACAGAGGGAGTACTGATGTACCACAAATGCAGGTCTGCAGATTTGGCAGATGCTTTAAGTTTAATAGAACAGAACGAGGTACTAGTCAAAACATTTTTTCTGGTTTAGCAGCTAAATAGTCTGGTGAGTAGAAGTGTGGGCTCACAAGATACTGGTTCCTTGAGGGAATATTTGCAGAGACATTTTAAAAATTGGATGCTCAGGAGTACATTTTTTGTAAACATGATTTGCAGAACCTACAGTTTTTTGCTGTCTGTTTGAAGCGAACTCGTCGTTCAGTCTGTCTTAGCCATTTCCATCACCTTATCAATTTTGTTATGAAATAAATCATGAGTAGCATGCCTTTTCTCTTCTTCCCATACTGTTTTCTGTCACACTAAGCATGATTTTTTATGTTTATTTGAAGCAGAGGGCCCCGGGGCATGATATAGTTTTCAAGAATGTGTCATGTTCATGAAAAGCTGTTGTGTACCAACAATGCTGTTAGCACAGTGTCATCTCTAAGGGAGGTAAATTAGCTAGCAGGACCACTGGACCAAAACTCTAGAAGCAAGAAAGATAATGAGGGAAATCAGACTCCTCTGGTGACTGGAACGAGAATGATGAGTCAACGAGTGGTAAGCATGAGAGTTTCAAGAGATAGAATTGATGTAGTTGTTTGGTAGCTTAATATGAAATGGAAATCTGAAAACCTTGATCTACAATGCAGGTGGAATGCAGCAAGCTAAGCCGCGGATCGGAAGACGAAAATCAATTTGGTCCGTGGCTCAGGAAATCCGCTTTTCCGTCGAATGGCTGCAGGCACAAATTGGATGCAGAGCTCTGGCTCTTCTCCCCCAAAGGCCCCAGCATGGACGGCATTTGGAAGCAGAGGAGTGAGAAAGAGGGATAGGAAGCAGAGGCGGCCGCCAACGATGAAGTTCCTAATGCAACTAATCAATCAGGAGGTATGTCGATTCGTAAGTATATCGTGATCTTTTTCTGTTTTGCACGCACAGAAGGGGCAACTCGCCGCAGGTGTCGCGGCTGTGTATAGGTAAGGTCAACCCTCAAGGTCCATTGTGGGCTAAGAGGTTAGTTCGCAACATACTAACATTAATAGAGATGTAAAAATCTTAGGTGATAATTGGGATATAGTACATTTGTAGAAATTTGGTCCTGTTCAGATAATTTGGATAGAGTCCGGTAGTCGCAAGGAAGTAATTAAGATTGTTCTTCCACGGTGCATTACTGATGAAAACTACTTGGTTGTCAAATGTTGTAAATTTTGATTAGCAGCTTAATAGGGCAGTGACTAGGAACTTTGCATTTAAGAAATGATCACTAGTAGTGATCTAAAAAGATCTTTTAGTAGTGATCTGGAAAGATCTTTTAGATCACTAGTAGTGATCTAAAAGATCTTATATTTACAGAGGGAGTACTGATGTACCACAAATGCAGGTCTGCAGATTTGGCAGATGTTTTAAGTTTAATAGAACAGAACGAGGTACTAGTCAAAACATTTTTTCTGGTTTAGCAGCTAAATAGTCTGGTGAGTAGAAGTGTGGGCTCACAAGATACTGGTTCCTTGAGGGAATATTTGCAGAGACATTTTAAAAATTGGATGCTTAGGAGTACACTTTTTGTAAACATGATTTGCAGAACCTACAGTTTTTTGCTGTCTGTTTGAAGCGAACTCGTCGTTCAGTCTGTCTTAGCCATTTCCATCACCTTATCAATTTTGTTATGAAATAAATCATGAGTAGCATGCCTTTTCTCTTCTTCCCATACTGTTTTCTGTCACACTAAGCATGATTTTTTATGTTTATTTGAAGCAGAGGGCCTAATGCAAAACTGTATCATATTTTTACAGATTTTGGCTGCGATGAGCCCCTTTATCTGCTTTGCTTACAAAGTTTATATTTAAATCTTTTGATTTTTTTAGAAGATTATTTGGTTGAATCGAACGTCCGAGAGGTCACATCGTCACATGTTGTTCTAGCTTATTTGAAGCTTTAGATTTTTGTTCATATATGGATCTTGGACTTCAAACTAATCTAGATTTGGTGACTTTATAACCATTGCAACCCTGTTTCTGGTTTATCCCTTTACGTTGGGTATGGATGTGTTCATGGCTTCATGTGTTTGTGGATGAAGCGAAGCTTCTGTAGGCTAGTAGGTGATGGTATTTATAGGGCCACCCATTGTTTTTCTACAATTTGTTGTATTCTTGCTCTTCCACCTATTTACTGGTTTGTTTACTGATGTTTCAGAAATCTAAACCTGAAATTATATTCATTCATGGAGTCAGGAAACAAGAACTGGATCCATGTGTGAGATGACATGTTCAATAAACTTTCAGAGCTTGGCACTAGTATGTTTGGCAGCTGCCATCAAACTCTTTTGCAATCTCAGAACCCGCCTCTAACATGCAGATGGTCCATCAGTGTAATTTGTGTGAGTGATGACGCACTTATATATGTGCATCATAAGAAATTTGATGAACTTAAATATTCTAGGCACTACTAGAAGTTTGGAAACCCTAAACTCAAATTCTAGAATTCTTGTACCTTTCCTGTGGTACAGCCAAAGGCTGTTTATCTCAATTCCTGAGATTTTGTTTTCCAATACGATTGGAGATGTCTTGACATCACAATCCTGTGTTTTTACTTATTTTCATGTGTTCCAAAATGATGTGATCCAAAGAGACCTATGTAACGTATGCATATACCCACTTTGACAAAAAAAAATTGCACGAAAAGCAAATAACCTTTGGTCAATAAATAATACTCATATATTTATTTTTTTGCCCATGTATCACATGTGTGCTTGTGCCATAAATGTCGCTTATCGCCTTAAAAGTGAAACGTTACTTGCTCAAAAACTAAAATATTTTAGGTGGTTTTCTAAGGTTGCATTTTCATATTTAACAGGGCTTCCTTTTCCCTTTTTTTAGAACATGGGTTTGTTTGAGATACTTTCATATTTAGACTTCGGTGCGACAGTGCTGGTGCAGAGGATTAGCTGATATTGTGCGAATATTGATTTAGCTGGTAGGGGAGGAGACGAGGCGTGCAAGGGAAGATGAAGATTGTTTCTTTTTAGACTAAGTCATGCAGCGGTGGGAGGCAATAAATTCCTCATCCTGTTAGTCCAGAATCTGTCCTTTCATGGCCCATATCGTTGAGCCACATCCGAGCCGCTGGTAACGTGGCTGACGGCGGCATGATGCCTGCTGGTCATATGTGGGCCATGGGCCCTGTTGGAAAACATAAATACGATGTCAATACTTGGTCCTGTACGCATGTGATTGGTGATCTCGGGGAGGACCGGCGGGAAAGATATCGAGAGTGCATGTGCTCGGGCACAGAATAGCACTTTCGCCCCCCCCCCCCTATATGTGCGTTGTCTATCAGAATCACACGGGCACCAAATAGGGTTAAGGTGCATTTCACGAACATTTGGTCACATCAACTACAAGGCGCTCCCGACTAGAAGGTGGGAGCACTCACGAGACCCTATCTAGCGAGCTATCCACTAGATACTCAGCGAAGGCGCACCCCCTACTGATACGTCTCCGACGTATCTGTAATTTTTGATTGCTCCATGCTATTTTATCTACTGTTTTAGGCAATATTGGGCTTTATTATCCACTTTTATATTATTTTTGGGACTAACCTATTAACCGGAGGCCCAACCCAGATTTGTTGTTTTATGCCTATTTCAGTGTTTCGAGGAAAAGGAATATCAGAAGGAGTCAAAACGGAACGAAATCAACTAGAGAAGTTATTTTTGGAAGGAAAGCAACCCAGGAAATTTGGAGTGCACGTTAGGGGAGATACGGGCTGCCCACGAGGGTGGGGGGCACCCCCCTGGGCGCGCCCCCCCTGCCTCGTGGGGCCCCCGTAGCTCCTCTGACGTACCCCCCTGCACCCATATATACTCTTGTATCCTAAAACTTCCAGAACAGAACCTAGATCGGGAGTTCCGCCGCCGCAAGCCTCTGTAGCCACCAAAAACCAATCGGGACCCTGTTCCGGCACCCTGTCGGAGGGGGATCCCATCACCGGTGGCCATCTTCATCATCCCGGTGCTATCCATGACGAGGAGGGAGTAGTTCACCCTCGGGGACGAGGGTATGTACAAGTAGCTATGTGTTTGATCTCTCTCTCTCGTGTTCTCTCTCGTGTTCCCTCTATGGCACAATCTTGATGTATCCCGAGCTTTGCTATTGTAGTTGGATTTTATGATGTTTCTTCCCCTCTATTCTCTTGTGATGAATTGAGTTTTCCCTTTGAAGTTATCTTATCGGATTGAGTCTTTATGAGAACACTTGATGTATGTCTTGCCGTGATTATCTGTGATGACAATGGGATATCATGTGCCACTTGATGTATGTTTTGGTGATCAACTTGCGGGTTTTGTGACATTGGGAACCTATGCATAGGGGTTGGCACACGTTCTTGACTCTCCAGTAGCAGCTTTGGGGCACTCTTTGAAGTACTTTTATGTTGGTTAGATGAATCTGAGATTGTGTGACGCATATCGTATAATCATGCCCACGGATACTTGAGGTGACAATGGAGTATCTAGGTGACATTAGGTTTTTGGTTGATTTGTGTCTTAAGGTGTTATTCTAGTATGAACTCTATGATGGATTGAGCGGAAAGAATAGCTTTATATTATTTTACTACGAACTCTTGAATAGATAGAACATAAAGGATAACTTTGAGGTGGTTTCGTACCCTACCATAATCTCTACGTTTGTTCTTCGCTATTAGTGGCTTTGGAGTGACTCTTTGTTGCATGTTGAGGGCTTGTTATATGATCTATCTATGTTATTATTGTTGAGAGAACTTGCACTAGTGAAAGTATGAACCCTAGGCCTTGTTTCCTATCATTGCAATGCCGTTAACGCTCACTTTTACCGCTCACTACCTTGCTGTTTTTATAATTTCAGATTACAAATACTTTTATCTACTATCTATTTTGCACTTGTATCTTCATCTCTTCGCCGAACTAGTGCACCTATACAATTTACCATTGTATTGGGTGTGTTGGGGACACAAGAGACTCTTTGTTATTTGGTTGCAGGGTTGTTTGAGAGAGACCATCTTCATCCTACGCCTCCTACGGATTGATAAACCTTAGGTCATCCACTTGAGGGAAATTTGCTACTGTCCTACAAACCTGTGCACTTGCAGGCCCAACAACGTCTACAAGAAGAAGGTTGTGTAGTAGACATCAAGCTCTTTTCTGGCGCCATTGCCGGGGAGGTTAGCGCTTGAAGGTATATCTTTAGATCTTGCAATCGAATCTTTTTGTTTCTTGTTTTAGCACTAGTTTAGTTTATAAAAGAAAACTACAAAAAATGGAGTTAAGTTTGTCTCATACGCTTCATCTTTTTAATATCTTTCGTGAGTATGATGGAAAGAAAAATTGTGCTCAAGTGCTAGAAGAAGAATTACATAGAATGCTTGGCATAAAATATGTGAATGATGAGCATGATTGCAATGTTGTTAGTATGAATTCCTTGAATATCCATGATGCTAATGATATGCAAAGCCACAAGCTTGGGGAAGCTATGTTTGATGGAGATGATATTTTTTGTCCCCCAAGCTTTGATGAGCAACTTTACTATGATGAAAGCATGCCTCATATCTATGATGATTATTGTGATGACACGTATGCTTTAAAGAATAATGATAACCATGGAACTTGTCATCTTGATCTTAATTTTCAATCATATGATAGTTATTTTGTTGAGTTTGCTCCTACTACTATTCATGAGAAGAATTTTGCTTATGTGGAGAATAGTAAATTTTCTATGCTTGTAGATCATGAAAAGAATGATTTAGGTGCTGGTTATATTGTTGAATTCATTCATGATGCTACTAAAAATTATTATGAGAGAGGAATATATGCTTGTAGGAATAGCAATAATATCAAGTTTCCCCCCTATGCGCTTAGATTCTTGAAGTTATGCTTGTGTTACCTTCCTATGCTTGTTGATTATTGTTCTCATAAGTTGTTTGCTCATAAAATCCCTATGCATAGGAAGTGGGTTAGACTTAAATGTGCTAGTCATATGCTTCATGATGCTCCCGTTATGTTTCAATTCTTATCTTGTTTGTGAGCATCATTGTCATCATCATGCCTAGCTAGAAAGGCATTAAAGAAAAACGCTTGTTGGGAGACAACCCTATATTTATCCTTACTGTTTTTGTGTGTCCACATGATTATGTTACTGTAGTAATCATGTTTTATATCTTTTATTTTAATAAAGTGCCAAGTAGAACCTTTGGGAAGACTTGGGTGAAGTCTTTATGATCTTGCTGTGAAAAACAAAAACTTTTGCGCTCACGAGATTAGCTGCCAGTTTTTACTGAAGAGTGATTTTAGGTTGATTCTTTTTGCAGATTATTAATATACAAATTACTCAGGTCCAGAAATTTATTTCATAATTTTTGGGGTTCCATAAGTATACGTTTTATACAAATTATTATAGACTGTTCTGTTTTTGACAGATTCTGTTTTCTATGTGTTGTTTGCTTATTTTGATGCATCTATGAGTAGTATCGGAGGGTATGAACCATAGATAAGTTGGAGTACAGTAGATATTACACCAATATGAATTTAGAATGAGTTCATTACAGTATCTAAGTGGTGGTTTTATTTTCTTATACTAACGGAGCTTACGAGTTTTGTGTTGAGTTTTGTGTGGTTGAAGTTAAGTTTTGGGTAAAGATTCGATGGAATATGGAATAAGGAGTGGCAAGAGCCTAATCTTGGGGGTGCCCAAGGCACCCCAAGGTAATATTCAAGGACAACCAAGAGCCTAAGCTTGGGGATGCCCCAGATGGCATCCCCTCTTTCGTCTTCGTTCATCGGTAACTTTACTTGGAGCTATATTTTTATTCACCACATGATATGTGTTTTGCTTGGAGCGTCATTTTATTTTCTTAGTTTTTTCTTGATGTTAGTTATAATAATGTTTTGCATCTTTAGTTTCAATAAAAAGTCAAGGATAGCCTTTGCCATGCTTATTTTGCTAGTATACATGTTGCTGTTTGAAAACAGAAAGTTTACCGCTGTTGCAAAAATTCCCTAGAAAAGTCAGAGAATGGTATAACGTTGAATCTTTTTGCATATTAAGATCTGATAAATTTATTACAGTGGGAATTTTAGTTCATAATTTTTGGAGTCAGGGAAGTATTGATACTCTTGCATTCTTTACAGACTGTACTGTTTTGGCAGATTGCTGTTATGGTTGCATTATTTGCATATGTTTGCTTGTTTAATGATTCTATTTGAGGATAGGAGTATTAAATATGCAGAGGCATTTAGTATTCAATGTTGAATAATTATTTTAGTGATTTGTTACAGTAGAAGATGACATGGTTTTGCATTAGTTTATACTAACCTATCTCACAAGTTCTTGTTGAGTTTGTTGTGAATGAAGCTTTTGATAAAAAGAAGAGAAACCATGATATGAGAGGAAATAAGGAGGCACAAAAGCTCAAGCTTGGGGATGCCCAAGTCACCCCAAGATAATATTTCAAGAAGTCTCAAGCATCTAAGCTTGGGGATGCCCCGGTAGGCATCCCACCTTTCTTCTTCAACAACTATCGGTTAGTATCGGTTGAGCCTAAGTTTTTGCTTCTTCACATGAGTTGTGATATCCTTGCATTGTAGTTTTCTTTAGCTTTGCTTGCTGTTTGAATAAAGTATCAAGATCTGAAATTATTAAATGAGAGAGAGCCACACACAAATTGGAATTTGCTAGAATACTCTATGTGCTTCACTTTTATCTTTTGAGCGTGATAATTTTTGCTCTAGTACTTCACTTATATCTTTTAGAGCACGATGGTGGATTTGTTTTAAAGAAACTATTGATCTCTCATGCTTCACTTAGATTATTTTGAGAGTCTTAAATAGCATGGTAATTTGCTTCACATTAATATACTTGGTATTCAAGATATTTGAAACTTTCTTTTGAGTGCGTTGAATACCAAGATAAGTTTGATGCTTGATAATTGTTTTGAGATATGGAGGTGATAATATCAAAGCAATGCTAGTTGGGGTGATTATGAATTTAAATAATGCTTGTGTTGAAGTTTGTGATTCCCGTAGCATGCACGTATGGTGAACCGCTTTGTGATGAAGTCGGAGCACAAATTTGTTTATTGATTGTCTTCCTTATGAGTGGCAGTCGGGGACGAGCGATGGTCTTTTCCTACCAATCTATCCCCCTAGGAGTATGCGTTTAGTGCTTTGGTTTTTGATGACTTCTAAATTTTTGCAACAAGTGCATGAGTTCTTTTGATTAATATTGAGTCCATGGATTATACACACTCTCACCCTTCCACCATTGCTAGCCTCTCTAATACCTCGCACTTTTTGCCGGTATAATACACCCACCATATACCTCCCTCAAAACAGCCACCATACCTACCTATCATGGTATTTCCATAGCCATTCCGAGATATATTGCCATGCAACTTTCCACCGTTCCGTTCATATGACATACATTACTTTTGTCATATAGCTTTTTGCATGAACTTGTAGTTGACATTGTATTTGTGGCAAGGCCACCTTCATAATTTTCATACATGTCGCTCTTGATTCATTGCATATCCCGGTACACCGTCGGAGGCATTCATATAGAGTCATATTTTGTTCTAAGTATCGAGTTGTAATTGTTGAGTTGTAAGAAAAATAAAAGTGTGATGATCATCATTATTAGAGCATTGTCCCGGTGAGTAAAGGACGATGGAGACTATGATTCCCCCATAAGTCGGGATGAGACTCCGGACGAAAAAAAGAGTGGCCATAAAAAAAAGAGAAAAGGCCCAAATAAAAAATATGAGAGAAAAAGAGAGAAGGGACAATGCTACTATCCTTTTACCACACTTGTGCTTCAAAGTAGCACCATGATCTTCGTGATAGAGAGTCTCATATGTTGCCACTTTCATATACTAGTGGGAATTCTTCATTATAGAACTTGGCTTGTATATTCCAATGATGGGCTTCCTCAAAAGTTCCCTAGGTCTTCGTGAGCATGCAAGTTGGATGCACACCCACTTAGTTTCTTTTGTTGAGCTTTCATATACTTATAGCTCTAGTGCATCCGTTGCATGGCAATCCCTACTCACTCACATCGATATCTATTGATGGACATCTCCATAGCCCATTGATACGCCTAGTTGATGTGAGACTATCTTCTCCTTTTTTGTCTTCTCCACAACCACCATTCTATTCCACCTATAGTGCTATGTCCATGGCTCACGCTCATGTATTGCGTGAAAGTTGAAAAAGTTTGAGATTATTAAAGTATGAAACAATTACTTGGCTCGTCATCGGGGTTGTGCATGATTAAATACTTTGTGTGATGAAGATAGAGCTTAGCCAGACTATATGATTTTGTAGGGATAACTTTTTTTAGCCATGCTATTTTGAGAAGACATGATTGCTTTGATTAGTACGCTTGAAGTATTATTACTTTTATGTTAATATGAACTTTTGTCTTGAATCTTTCGGATCTCAATATCCATACCACAATTAAGAAGATTTACATTGAAATTATGCCAAAGTATAACTCCGCATCAAAAATTCTTTTTTATCATTTACCTACTCGAGGATGAGCAGGAATTAAGCTTGGGGATGCTTGATACGTCTCCAACGTATCTATAATTTTTGATTGCTCCATGCTACTTTATCTACTGTTTTAGGCAATATTGGGCTTTATTATTCACTTTTATATTATTTTTGGGACTAACCTATTAACCGGAGGCCCAACCCAGATTTGTTGTTTTATGCCTATTTCAGTGTTTCAAGGAAAAGGAATATCAGACGGAGTCAAAACGGAACGAAATCAACTGGAGAAGTTATTTTTGGAAGGAAAGCAACCCAGGAAACTTCGAGTGCACGTCAGGGGAGATATGGGCTGCCCACGAGGGTGGGGGCCGCCCCCTGGGCACGCCTCCCAGCCTCGTGGGGCCCCCGTAGCTCCTCCGACCTACCCCCTGCACCCATATATACTCTTGTACCCTAAAACTTCCAGAACAGAACCTAGATCGGGAGTTCCGCCGCCGCAAGCCTCTGTAGCCACCAAAAACCAATCGGGACCCTGTTCCGGCACCCTGCTGGAGGGGGATCCCATCACCGGTGGCCATCTTCATCATCCCGGTGCTATCCATGACGAGGAGGGAGTAGTTCACCCTCGGGGCTGAGGGTATGTACCGATAGCTATGTGTTTGATCTCTCTCGCTCATGTTCTCTCTCGTGTTCCCTCTATGGCACGATCTTGATGTATCCCGAGCTTTGCTATTGTAGTTGGATCTTATGATGTTTCTCCCCCTCTATTCTCTTGTGATGAATTGAGTTTCCCCTTTGAAGTTATCTTATCGGATTGAGTCTTTATGAGAACACTTGATGTATGTCTTGCCGTGATTATCTGTGGTGACAATGGGATATCATGTGCCACTTGATGTATGTTTTGGTGATCAACTTGCGGGTTTCGTGACATTGGGAACCTATGCATAGGGGTTGGCCCACGTTCTTGACTCGCCGGTAGCAGCTTTAGGGCACTCTTTGAAGTACTTTTATGTTGGTTGGATGAATCTGAGATTGTGTGACGCATATCGTATAATCATGCCCACGGATACTTGAGGTGACAATGGAGTATCTAGGTGACATTAGGATTTTGGTTGATTTGTGTCTTAAGGTGTTATTCTAGTATGAACTCTATGATGGATTGAGCGGAAAGAATAGTTTTATGTTATTTTACTACGAACTCTTGAATAGATAGAACAGAAAGGATAACTTTGAGGTGGTTTCGTACCCTATCATAATCTCTACGTTTGTTCTCCGCTATTAGTGGCTTTGGAGTGACTCTTTGTTGCATGTTAAGGCATGTTATGATCTATCTACGTTATTATTGTTGAGAGAACTTGCACTAGTAAAAGTATGAACCCTAGGCCTTGTTTCCTATCATTGCAATACCGTTTATGCTCACTTTTACCGCTAGCTACCTTGCTGTTTTTATAATTTTAGATTACAAATACCTTTATCTACTATCTATTTTGCACTTGTATCTTCATCTCTTCGCCGAACTAGTGCACCTATACAATTTACCATTGTATTGGGTGTGTTGGGGACACAAGAGACTTTTTTTTATTTGGTTGCAGGGTTGTTTGAGAGAGACCATCTTCATCCTATGCCTCCTACGGATTGATAAACCTTAGGTCATCCACTTAAGGGAAATTTGCTACTGTCCTACAAAACCTGTGCACTTGCAGGCCCAACAACGTCTACAAGAAGAAGGTTGTGTAGTAGACATCACCTACCTCCTCCGCTCATGATTTCGGTAGCTCAGGTACGAGAGCGTGGCCCAACTGATATTTTTCAATTTTCTTCTTTCATTTTTTTGTTTCTTTTTTCTTACTTTGTAAACTAGTCACGAATCGATTAGGATTTCAAAAAAGTTCTTAATTTCAACAACTATAGATGAATTTAAAAAATGTTCATGAATTTATAAAATATTAATGAATTTGAAAATGTTCAAGATTTCATAAAATGTCACCAAATAGGAAAATTTTAACGAATTCCATAATGTTCACAATATTAAGAAAATGTTCGCCCATTTCAGAAGTTGTTCCCAAAGTTCTAAAAAAAATCATTGATTCAAAAAATGTTCGCTGATTCAAACAATGTTCATGTATTTCAAAAAAGTTTGCCAAAACAGAAAAAATGCCTGAGAATTTTAAAATCTGTTCCCAAAATATTCGTGGATTCAAAAAATGATGAGCATTTTGAGAAAATGTTCCCAATTTCAAAAAATGTCCATGAGTTTGAAACAAATGTTCCTGAATTTGAAAAATGTTCAGGAATATGAAAACAATTCACGCATCTGTAAATGTTTGTGATTTAAAAAAATGTTCCCTTATTAAAAAAATGTTCATGATTTTAAAAATGTTAAGAATTTGAAAGATATATGCGAAATGAAAAAAAGGAAAATTAAAACCAAAAGAAAAATAAAATTGTTCATGATTTTTAAATTGTTCATGAGTTTAAAAGATGTTCATAAATTAAAAAACGAAAAAAATATAAATAACAAAATAAAAGTAAAATATAGACAGGAAAAAAATAAAGGTAAGAAGAAACAAAGAAAACAAAAAAATTCTAGGAAAGTTAAGGTTCTAGAACCTTGTAATACCCGAGGGAAAACCCAGCAAGGCTTGACCCATACTGAGGACATGCACACGAGACGGGTACGCGCTAGGCCGCTATTTGGCTACCTATGCGCCAAGTAGTTCTGGCCGGAGCACGTATCCAAGGGTTACGCGCAAGGGTCACTTTCTTCGAATGCGAGTGTGCCAAGTGATTCGCCCGGCCGCCGACAGGTGTTGCGTGTAGGGCGCTTCCTTCGGATTTTGTTTTTTTATTTCTCCGTATGCGTTTTCAAGTTTTGGATGAGTTTTTATTTCTTCTTTTTGGCTTTTGTCTGTTTTCCTACGTTTGGGAGTAAATATTAGTTTATGAAAAGAAAAAAAACTAGTGCTTCCACAAGAAGCACATATTTGCTTCTCAGGGAAGCACAAATTTACTTCTGCGAGAAGTATACTGGTTCTTCTCGAAAAGGAAAAAACATATTTACTTCCGCGCGTGCTTCTAAAAAAAATTGTGCTTGCTTCTCGTGAAAA
This sequence comes from Triticum aestivum, assembly GCF_018294505.1. Taxonomy (NCBI): domain Eukaryota; kingdom Viridiplantae; phylum Streptophyta; class Magnoliopsida; order Poales; family Poaceae; genus Triticum; species Triticum aestivum. The sequence continues at coordinate 97,191,998 of NC_057813.1, read as the reverse complement.
GCACAGATTTACTTTTGCGAGTTGTGCTTCTCAGAAAGCGAAAAAGAATCTATACTTCCACGAAAAGCACAGTTTGTTAGTCACGGATGTATTTCTAGGGAAAAAATTGTGCTTCCAAAACATTAAAACTGAAAAACCGCACCCGTGCTTTTTGGCTCCCTTTTTTTCTTATTTTTTCCTTCGATTGACGCTTTTTTTTTACCTTTTTTTGTTTCTGGGCTTTTTGGGATTTTTTTTCTTTCTGAAAAAAATTCGTCAAAACTTAATTCCATTTGATCTAATTTTGAAGTCTTAACGCAAGAAATCCAAGGTTAAACTTATCCGGCATTTGCACACAGTTGAAGAGATAAAGCATTTTGAATAAACAAAACTAAAAGAAAAAGAAAACACCCAGTTGTGACAAGTGACGCTCAATGCACCACTTGTCAGCACATTAGATGGTGGGGTGACCCTTTGCAAGAGCTACCTCTATCTGTTTGTTTAGCAGTGGGGGCACTCTATCAAAGAGCCGAAGGAGGACATCCAATCCTTCCAGTCTGGCCCAAATGCTCTTACACGGCCCAACGGAAGCAGCCATTCTCCTTTCCGCGTGTCGCGACTCTTCTCCTCCGGCGTCAGTGCCTACCCCAAGTATCCCCTCCTCACCGACCCAAACGAGCAGAGCTCCCCGCCCGCGATCCCCCGCCGCCGGCAGCCATGTCCAACCCCGAATCGAGCCCCCAAGCCGCCGCGTCGTCCACCTCGCCTCCCTCCCACGCCGGCCACATCCACACCCCGCTCTGCCGCTCCTGCGGCGCGCCCGCCGCGGCGCCCGCCCCAGCCCCCTGGACGGGGGATTCCCCGCCGCCCGCCTACCGCCCCATCCGCATGCCGGCCATCAACGCGCCCACCAACACCGCTGCCATCGTCCTCTCCCCGGTCCCGCAGCCCCTGCCGGTGCCGCCCGCCTTGCCGCCCTTCGCCTTCCAGGCCCCCGCCAAGCGAATCGCGTCCCCCGACGACATCGCGCGCTTCAAGGACTCCACCCACGGCCGCCACTTCCTCGGCTTCGTCGCCTCGCTCTCCGCCTCCGTGCACGGCCGCAAGCTCTCCGACCCGCTCCCCTCCCCTCCCTCCCCCGCCGTCTCGGCCCTCCTCGACCTCATCTCCGCGCTGTCCGCCTTCGTCGCCTCCACCCCGCCGTTCCCGCACAGCTCCCGCTACGGCAACCCCGCCTTCCGCCTCTGGCACGAGAAGCTCGGCAGCTCCGTCAACGAGCTGATCGCTCCGATCACAGCCGCCGCCGCGTCCCCCTCGGACCTCGTCGGCGCCGAGGTCGAGCTCGCGCCGTACCTCCTCGACTCCTTCGGCAACGGCACCCGCATCGACTACGGCACGGGGCACGAGACCAACTTCGCCGCCTTCCTGTACTGCCTGGCGCGACTCGGGCTCATCACCGACCCCGATTACCCCGCCGTCGTGCTACGCGTGTTTGCTTCCTACCTCGACCTCATGCGCACGCTGCAGGACACGTACCTGCTGGAGCCTGCGGGCTCGCATGGCGTCTGGGGACTAGATGATTACCATTTCCTGCCCTTTGTGTTTGGGGCTGCACAACTGATTGATCATAAGTACATGAAACCCAAGTCGATCCACAACCCGGATATCTTGGAGAACTTCTCAAAGGAGTACATGTACCTGGCGTGCGTCATGTATGTGAAGAAAGTGAAGAAGGGGCCCTTTGCAGAGCATTCGCCGATGTTGGATGATATCAGCGCCGTGCCGAACTGGAAGAAGGTGAACAGTGGGTTGCTCAAGATGTACAAGGCTGAAGTGCTTGAGAAGGTGCCCATCATGCAGCATTTCCTCTTCGGCTCACTTATCAAATGGTATGGATCCTGAACACTCTTTAATCATGTTTCAAGTTTATCTGATGCCAACTATTGGATCCTGTTAGTTGATATGTGAATCTCATATCTAGGAAATAGAGGAGAGACTAGTTAGTGCTTCAGTTTGTTTCCCAAGCAAGCTTAAATATAGCATGATGCTTTTCAGGGCCGAGCTAGTTCTAGTAAGGGACTCCGTACCATAGCCGTAGAAGTAAGGCATTTTCAGGATCATGTACAACATGAGATTATGTGATGACTATCCGCCCCCTACTGAATATCAACCATATTGGGAACTCTTAACAGATTGGATCCTTATGCATAGTTGAGTGCTCTAATGTTAGTAAGAGCAAAGTGCTACTGGAAGTTTTATAAACTGCCAAGAACACCTTGCATGAAATTGTTTCTGTACGTGTTAGGTTGGAATACAAATTTTGTAAGCATCTGCTGTAATATTATGCTATTTCCACATTGAAATCATCCTATTAAAAGTGGACTAAACCTCAGTCGATCCAATGCCAATTTGACTTTTTTAATCTATGTTCGGGCGTGACAAATTAGTTCAAAGTCATTGGTCATGCTCATGCTCATGCAACCTATGGATTTGATTGTCAGACTACAGCAAGAAGGAAAATGGGTGCAAATGTTTTTATTGGTTAAAACCTACTCCCTCCGTCCCATAATATAAGAGCATTTTTTACACTAGTGTAGTGTCAAAAATGCTCTTATATTATGGGACAGATTGAGTAGAAGATATCTTGAAAACTGATTCTGTTAGCCGCCCAGCAGACTTCTTGTTTTTTTGGATGGATTGCACTCTTGGCAGTAGAGAAAATTCCCTTGCAGCCATGTAAGTAGGGATGAACGCGGGGCGGAAATTTTCCGGATTATCTGCGGAAAAAGGGAAATGGAGAGGAAATATGGAAGCGGAAATGGAACGGTGTTTTCCGGCGGAAGAGCCACGGAAACGGAAATTCTGTTTCCATAAACATAGAACATTCCGTTCTTCCATGGCTATGTAGCTCAGTGCAGTACTCAGTAATACCTTAGTTAATCCCCTTCCATGGTTATGTGACCCAACAACCAGAATACTAATACCTTACTTAATTCTCTTCTACATTTAACTATCCCCAGCAGGCCAGCCCACTCGCCTCCCGCTCAATCCTCGCTGAAGTGTCCAGGCGCCTCCACAGGGTGCGTCTGGTTTAGGAGATCATTGATAAACTGTGTAGTCATATAAATTGAAATAATTCGCTAGTTTGATTGTGTTTTTGTTCAAGGGTCTTTTAGTTCTGGGCTTCTGGCAAACATCCGGTTATGTATTCGCGTCCGCACCAGATTCGCTTCGTATTCGTTTTTTGGTAGTATCTGTTTCCATATACATTTCGGGGTTTTCTTTATTTGTTTCCACTTCTGCAAAAAATACTAAAACAAATGCGGCACAGCACTCAGTTCTATCCGTTTCCGTCTGTTTTCATCTCTACCTAAGCTGATGAACCTTTGTTTCAGTAGCTAACTCAGCCACCATGCTAAAATTGCTGCTCTTTTTCAGGCTACATTTATTACTTTCATGATGCAAAAGAGTTGACAAAAAAATGTTTTGTTCTCCCCTAATGTTGTGAAAACTCTCATCTGGCATTTTAATGGAACTTTGGATTGGTTGATGTAGACTATTTCAGTTGAAAGAGCAGTATAATTTCGCTGTTGTGGTTATAAAGAAAATGCTATGAAGATGTTTTCAGGTTGCTAGTATGTCCTCGGGACACCGTGGATTATAAGCCACGGCGAATACCAGAAAAGAAGAGACCAGCTAGCTATCAATGCCCAGATGCTTTTTTAGCGCGTGCTGAACTGAAGTTGATGTTATGAGTTAGTGCGATAAACAAAAATAATAATTGAATAATCTTAGCGCTGCCCTCTGTCTTGGACCTCCACGCTGATATCCTCCCGGATTGCATTAGCATTCTTCTCATGACATTGAGATCAACCATTTCATGGTCTGGATTTGAATTTTGTACATTCCCAACACTAATTTCCTGTACGGGATGGTTCTTGTTTCAATTTGTTTGCAAAAAATGTCTGTTTCTGAGTTCTGACAATTAGTACTGTATATCAGTTGATGCTAGAGTTGATCTTTGTCAGGGAATTTGTCTATATAAATCCATTTTGAGGCTTGTAGGTGAATGTGGTACATTGTTCCTTGATTGTGTTGTTGAATTACCACACACGTGTGGGCACACACGCCTGGTTTTCTGCAGATTATGCATTCTTCACCACTGGTATGCATCCTTTTAACTGGGATGCATATGTTGCACATTGGTAGCTTAGGGACTGCTTCAGTACACAGATGACAAAAGTGCCACTAAGATTGTGTATTACGTGTTGTGATGTGGTCAATAACTCAATGTAACATGGGTTGTGTGAAAATATGAAAAACCAACACTGGGGGAAATTACTTAGCTTCAGAACATGTTTTCAAAATGACCCCCTCAATCCTCATGACTCACGGCACCCTTTATTATACTGGAGCAACGCAACGGAAGGTAGATATTTTGTGATATGCAATAGAGAAACATAAAGTATAATATGGGAACTGTTTTTGTGCCAATTAACTAACGTAAAAAAAAACCAACTGACCTGTAGTTGCAATTTCACTTAAGGTGGATTTCCGTTGCTTGGTTGCTTTGGTTTATAAGAGAGCACATGTGCTCTTTTCATAATCATAGAAATCTCCCAAATGTCGAAAGTACAAAAATACTGTTGGTTAGTCTTGGTAAGGGCCACCTGTGTACGTTTACAAAACTGCTGTTGGTACATCTTGGCAAGGGCCACCCGGGTACGTTTGCAAAACTACTGTTGGTACATCTTGGTGAGGGCTACCCTTGTACGTTTACAGCATGTCTCTACTTGATCACCGCAGTTGTACATGTACGGCTGTACTGTTGTTACTGCATCATGAATTAATGCTGTCCTCAACATTTTGGGCCATGCGATGTGATGTAACAATAGGTCTTTTGTGTTTTCCATTTTCTTCAGGGAGGATTGAAGCTGATAACCTCTCCGCGGTGGAGGCCAGTCTCCAGGACAGACACTACACCACACCATGCTCTGCGAGTAACGAAGTACCTACCCTCCTCTGCGATGCAACAAAGACTGATGCACAGCGATGCTGCTCCATGTCAGTACAAGACGGACCTACGGATGTTTCACTTTCCATCTAGGGCAATGGGCTTCTGGCTAGGAGATGTATGCTTTCTGCATGCTAGTGCAGTGCAGTGTAGTGTAGTGTGTAGTGCGTTGGTTCATCACGCCGTTGCTGTGTTGCTCGAATTCTGGGACCTGTCCCTATTCACCTTGCATTTCACGAGGACAAGCTAGTTGTACCACCTTTGATGAATAACGCCCTGTGTTGAGGCTTTTGATGTAGATTACTGGAGGGGAACAGTTTGTTGCTGTTGCTGCTGTTGTGTTTCCCCGTGACTGAGTATGATTATGCCAAAGGTGACCAAAGCTGCCTGCCTGTAAAGCTATGCTCACCTAATACGTGTGGCCGGTGTGAATTAGCAGCAAGCGCACCGGTAAAATCTGAATGCCTAACCACCACCAGCTCGCACCTGTTTGTCTCGTCTGGAGGGAGGTATGGTGGCTGCTGCAGCCTCATGGAGTCATGGGGTTGATTCCTTTTGCATGTGATCCTCCTGCAAGCGACATTGAGTGGCTTGCTCGAGTAGATAATTGCATGCGTGTGGCCTACAATCCAACTGCTAACTTGATGGTTATATTATTACCGTCTGTGAGATGCCATGGTGATAGGAACAACTTTTTCTTGTGCTCTGTGTTTCTTCATGCATGCTGCAATGCAATGCAGCCAGGCCATGGCTTTGTTTGGTGGAGATTTATCCTCCTGCAGAAGCCGTGGAGTGCCAAGGGACGAAATTTTTGCATGGTTACGATATGCTTCTGCTTGGTTGGCCGTGGTGATTCAATGCACATTGATGCTCTTTACCCTCGCAGCGTCTTTCTTTTATGATCTCGCAGAGCATTCAGCGTTGTGTTGCTCATCCTGGTTTTTAGAGCTGGAGTGAGGCCAGGGGGGACCCTGCACTGCACAGAGCACTGATTGGAGAAGCAAACACATAAATGAGAAACAGAGATATGTACGCAGTACAAAGACATATTTCTCTCTGTACTCGTGTTTCACGTACCCATCAGCAGTGCAGTGCAGTATTTCCCTCAACTGCTTGCTGGTTGCCTGGTAGAGTTTTCGTTGTTGCGTGGAAGAGTTGGCGAGAGCATTTATTATGGGCGTGTTTGGTTGCCCGCATCGAGCCCAACCAGACCCGCGCGGGAAGGGAGAGACCTGTTTGGTTGCTCTGTTTTTTTGTTGGGCCTGCATCGCACGCTTCTCAAAGCAGCCCAGAGCCTGGCTTGCTGGAAACGCTCGGATGTCAGTTTCTCGCGAGCCAGGCTGAGTGCGGCGCGAGGTCGCACGGGCGGGAGCGAGACGAGGGCGAGGGGGGATGGCGGGAGATGGAATTCTAGCGCGCCGTCCCGGCGCCAAATTAGCCTCATCCCCCTTTCACTCGCTCACCCATAGCCACTGCCTCCCTCCCTTCCCTACTGCCTCACCACCGGCGGCGGCGGCTGCGATTTCAGATCTGCGCTATAGGCGGCGGCGGCGGCGGAAGAGGCGGCGGCGTTTGCGGCGGATCTGGTGCTCCCCTTGCTGTTGGCCACCGTCTGGTCGACCTAGTTTGTGCCATCACTCCCCCTGCGCCGTCCTCGTCTCCGATGCCAGTAAGCAGCACCCCCTCCCCCCTTTGTTAGCTCAGTGGTTAGGCCTTTAAGCTAGGTGTAGGACCGATTTCCCACTGAACGAACCGTCGATGTCGACTAGGTTATGGACGCACGGATGAGGCTGATAATCCAGGCAGCATCACTGATTAGTGTGATTCAGGCATGGGTCATGTTCATGCACCAGAGAGCTGTTCGTCGTGCTGGGAGACCTTTGATCCTCTATGGTCCATTGTTTCCCCGGGAACAGGAGAGGATCCAAAATCTGAACTACATCTACAACTGCAATGACGTCGAGGCTCTGTGGATGCTTAGAATGAAAAGAGTACCATTTGCCAGGCTTGTCGAGACCTTCAGGAGCAGGGGCCTGTTACAAGATAGCATCAACACCAGTGTCGAAGAGCAAGTGGCCATGTTCCTCCATGTTGTTGGCCATAACCAGAGGTTCAGGGTCATTCACAACACGTTCAGGAGATCAATGGAGACCATCTCTAGGTACTTCAAGCAGGTGCTTTTTGTTGTTGGGGAGCTTAGAGGAGAGATGATCAGGAGACCATCTGGCCAGACTCCACCCAAGATTCGCGGAAGCCCAAGATGGTATCCATACTTCAAGGTGAGCATTGACAATATACAATTTTCATGGCTTGATATGCTTGTATTGTTCAAGTTGAGAACTAACACAGGCATGGCATTTTCAGGATTGCATTGGGGCAATAGATGGTACTCATGTCACTGCCAGAGTTCCTAGGTCATAGTCTGCAGCATACAGGGGGAGGAAGCACTACACAAGCCAGAGTGTGCCTGTTGTTGTTGACTTTGATCTGAAGTTCACATATGTGCTGGCTGGCTGGGAGGGGTCAGCGCATGATGCTAACATTCTCAGTGATAGCATGAGTCGACCTGATGGGATCAACATCCCTGACGTCAAGTTCTACCTTGGAGATGCTGGCTATGCATGTCGACCGGGTATTCTTCCACCCTTGAGGAAAACAAGGTACCATCTTCTCTGGTAGGAACTATCCTAGGACTGCACAGGAGCTGTTTAATCTCAGACACTCCAGCCTTAGAGTAACTGTTGAGAGGGCATTTGGAGCTCTGAAGAATAGGTTTAAGATCCTGGATCAAAAGCCATTCCACCCATACTCCACTCAGGTTAAACTAGTTCTTGCTTGTTGCATTCTGCATAACTGGATCCTCCAGTGGGGCTTTGATGAACACATGCCTGAGGAGGAAGATGTCGAGCCTGACGATGTTGTTAGCTCCAGCCATGGTGTGGAGGCATTTGATAATGAGGCTTGGAAGAACAAAAGGTTGGAGTGGGCAGAGGCGATGTGGCTTAACAGAGGTCAGTGCAGGATTTGAAGATGGAAGAAGAACAAGAAGCAGAAGCATCAGTACCAAAAGAAGCAGTAGTACCAGAAGCAGCAGCAGAAGCAGAAGAAGAGAGGAAGAGGAAGATCTGGTAGCACCGATGAACTATCACCTATTTAGCCAATGGCTCTTAATAATTTGAACTGTCATTTGATAGTAGTTAGGATGAACTGTCATTTGTTAAACTATCTAGGACTATGTTCAGATTGTGTATGGTTAGGTCACCATTAGTTAGAAGTGGTGACAACACCTTATGTGTAACGCCCCGAGACCGATGTGCCAGGTGTCGTGCAGTTATTCGCTGTTGTTGCGTTGTCATTGCTTGCGTGTCATGCATCTCATATCATGTCATCATGTGCATTGCATTTGCATACGTGTTCGTCTCATGCATCCGAGCATTTTCCCCGTTGTCTGTTTTGCAATCCGGCGCTTCGTTCTCCTCCGGTGATCATTTCTACCTTTCTTTCTTGTGTGGGGATTAAACATTTCCGGATTGGACCGAGACTTGTCATGCGGCCTTGGTTTACTACCGGTAGACCGCCTGTCAAGTTTCGTACCATTTGGACTTCGTTTGATACTCCAACGGTTAACCGAGGGACCGAGAAGGCCTCGTGTGTGTTGCAGCCCAACACCCTTCCATTTTGGCCCAAAACCCACCTAACTCTGTTCCATCATCTCGGTCGTTCGATCATGATCGCGTGGCCGAAAACCGCACCTCATTTGGAGCTTCCTAGCTCCCTCTACCTATAAAAGAGCACCCCTCCCCGAAATTTCGGATCATTTCGCGGATGAAACCCTAACTTCAGCCTCTCCGCGCCGCCGGACACTTCTCCCCCGCAGCCCGGACAATGTCCGCCGCCCGCTGCCACGTCCCTCCGACCAATGAGGGCGAGCCACGTCAGCTCCGCCGCCCCTCTCCTCCACACAGACGCCGCCACATGTCCTCCCCGCGCCCCACTTCGTCGGGGCCCGGAGGAGCCCAGATCCGGCCCTCCCCGGGCCCGAGCCGGGCCGCCGTTTCCCCGCACAACCGCCGCCCACGTCCGTCATCTTCACCATCTCCGGTCGCCGGAATCGCCCGCCGGAGCGCTCCGCCTCGCCGGCGCGGTTCCCCATGCCCGTCGCTGGCCACCGCCAGGTCTTCGCGCCGCCGCCCGCACTCGGCGCCGCCTCTTTGCCCGTCGCCTCGCGCCGCCTCCCGGAGCGCGTCGCCATCGTCGACCCTCGCCGGAGGCCCGCCGCCCGCGCCGTGCTTCGTCGCCGCCCCTGCCTCCCCGATCCGATCGGGATCGAGGGAGCCGACGAGCGCGCCCCGTTGACCCTCCGCGTGGGCCTCGCAGGCCGCAGCGCGCCAAGGCCCAGCGCCAGCCTCTCCTCTCTGCTGGGCCGCCAGCCAGCTCCCCGACCCATCTCCAGCGCCGGCCTCGCTCGGCCTCCTCCCCAGCTCCCTTTGCCAGCCGCGTGGGCCGCAGCGCCAGGCCCAGCCGGGCCACCTCCTCCGCACCGCGCCAGCCCAGCTGGCCTGCCTCTCCCTCCGACCGGGCCGCAGCCCAGGGGTTGAGCCGACCCCCAGCGCCCCCTCCTCTATTTTTTTTTCTCTGTTGGGCTTGCCCAGTTTCAGCCCGATCATGTTTTTTTTCTCGTCCTGCGATTTTGTCTAATATTCCAGAGATTGCAGTTTTGCAGAATAACCCCCTAGCTTCATGCATTTAATAACTAATCAACGGTGCATCCTTTGTAAAAACTTTGTATATGAAACTTGCTCAGAATTTTGTGTAGATTAATAATATCCAACTTTCATCTATGTTTGAAATGTTAAGAATGTTGTTTGCATTAATTTACTCCTATGCCATGCTAAAATGCTTTATTTCATAACTAAATAACCGTAGCTCCGAATTAAATAAACTTTATATGTAAATGGGGTAGAAAAATGTCTAGTTTAACGTGGTGCACTCATCTTGCATGTTTAACAACTCTAAAATATTGTTTAGGGCAGAACAGTACCAAATCTAAAATATGCTATGGGGATTTTCCGGAATTGTTGTTCGTTACTTCCGGCCTCATTTAAACTTGCCTAGATAGGTAGTTTCGTTGTGCTTCACCCTCTTGCCATGTTAAACAACATTTAATATTGTTGAGTACATAAACGAGATCAAACTAAATAACGTGTCGTGGTGTTTCATCAATAAGCAACTCGTTGCGTATTGAGCTCCACTTAATTTGTAGTGTTGTTTGTTGCACTTTGCCATGCCATGTTTCATTAAACCGGACATGCATCATACTCGATTGTGCATCGTGCCATGTTGTTGTGTTGGTTGTTTACTATGTTGTGTGCTTCTTTTCCGGTGTTTGCTTCTTCGGGTTGGTTCCGATAACGTCGAGGTTGTGAGGATCCATTCGTCTACGTCCGTTTGTCTTCTTCATGGACTCGTTCTTCTTCCTTGCGGGATTTCAGGCAAGATGACCATACCCTCGAAATCACTACTATCTTTGCTATGCTAGTTTGCTCGCTCTTTTGCTATGCCAATGCTACGATGCCTACCATTTGCTTGTCAGCCTCCCAAATTGCCATGCTAAACCTCTAATCCACCATGTCCTAGCAAACCGTTGTTTGGCTATGTTACCGCTTTGCTCAGCCCCTCTTATAGCGTTGTTAGTTGCAGGTGAAGATTGAAGTTGTTCCTTGTTGGAATGAATTTCTTGTTGACATTTACTTGTTGGGATATCACTATATATCTGATTTAATTAATGCATCTATATACTTGGTAAAGGGTGGAAGGCTCGGCCCTATGCCTGGTGTTTTGTTCCACTCTTGCCGCCCTAGTTTCCGTCATATCGGTGTTATGTTCCCGGATTTTGCGTCCCTTACGCGGTTGGGCTATAATGGGAACCCCTTGACAGTTCGCCTTAAGTAAAGCTTTTCCAGCAATGCCCAACATTGGTTTTACCATTTGCCACCTAGCCTTTTCTTTCCCTTGGGGGTCGCGCGCCCAAGGGTCATCATTATTTTTAACCCCCCCCCGGGCCAGTGCTCCTCTGAGTGTTGGTCCGAACTGAGCTGCCTGCGGGGCCACCTCGGGGAAACTTGAGGGTTGGTTTTACTCGTAGCTAGTCTCATCTGAGTGTGCCCTGAGAAAGAGATATGTGCAGCTCCTATCGGGATTTGTCGGCACATTCGGGCGGTGTTGCTGGTTTAGTTTTACCCTGTCGAAATGTCTTGTTGTACCGGGATACCGAGTCTGATCGGAATGTCTCGGGTGGAGGTCTATTCCTTCGTTGACCGTGAGAGCTTGTGATGGGCTAAGTTGGGACACCCCTGCAGGGATTTGAACTTTCGAAAGCCGTGCCCGCGGTTATGGGCAGATGGGAATTTGTTAACGTCCGGTTGTAGAAAACCCGAAGTTGACCTTAATTAAAATACATCAACCGTGTGTGTAACCGTGATGGTCTCTTTCCGGCGGAGTCCGGGAAGTGAACACGGTGTTGGAGTTATGCTTGACGTAGGTTGCTATAGGATCACTTCTTGATCATACTTTTATCGACCGTGCTTTGCCTTCTCTTCTCGCTCTCATTTGCGTATGTTAGCCACCATATATGCTAGTCGCTTGCTGCAGCTCCACCTCATTACTCCATCCTTCCTATAAGCTTAAATAGTCTTGATCTCGCGGGTGCGAGATTGCTGAGTCCCTGTGGCTCACAGATACTTCCAAAACCAGTTTGCAGGTGCCTATGTTACCGAGCAGGTGACGCAACCAAGCTCAAGGAGGAGCTCGATGAAGATCTTGCCCTTTGTGTTGTTTCGTTCTAGTTGATCAGTAGTGGAGCCCAGTTGGGGTCGATCGGGGACCTTTGTCGCATTTGGGGTACTTCTTTTATTTTGGTTCCGTAGTCGGACCTTGATTGTATCTGGATGATGTAATGCTTTATTCATGTAATTGTGTGAAGTGGCGATTGTAAGCCAACTATGTATCTCTTTCCCTTATGTATTACATGGGTTGTGTGAAGATTACCTCACTTGCGACATTGCTTTCAATGCGGTTATGCCTCTAAGTCGTGCTTCGACACGTGGGAGATATAGCCGCATCGAGGGCGTTACAAGTTGGTATCAGAGCCTTCCCCGACCTTAGGAGCCCCCACTGCTTGATCGTTTTTAGCGGCCGAGTTGTGTCTAGAAAAATGTTTTGAGTCCTTTAGGAATTATATATCGGAGAGTTTAGGAATTCTTTTTACTCCCCAGTCTCTTCATCGCTCTGGTAAGGCATCCTGACGTAGAGTTTTGACTCGTCTCTTCTCAAATTTCACTAAAAAAAATTTTAGGATCACGCGGGTATCTTGGAATCGTTCCGATGGTTTTATGATGAGAACATTGTCTTGGTGCCTCCTGTCAGGGGTTTAGTGGAAGTGTCCCGGGAGTTGAGCTCTGAGGTGTTGTCGTCATAATTTTATCGTTGCAGTTCTGGAATACCTGAGTTTAGTACGCCGACATCGAAAATCTCTTTTATGCAGTTGTTGGTGAGATAACCCCGATAACCCAGTACTGAGGTGAGTACGGGAGTATTGCCATAACTTGTATAACGGATGCTTTTCGAAGGTTGAGGTAGATGATTTCCGAAGGTTTCTTGGTTATGTGTTGAAGGATGGATACAGCTGGATGTAGGATTTGTTAGTTTGGGTGAGATATTATGCTTCCCCTGTATCCCCAACACCTGATTGCATAACCGGAAAATTTCGGGAGTTTCATAGGTGGGAATTCAAGTAGCTCTTAGGATATCTTTCCGACAGATGTATGATATGAAATTGGGGTTCGACGTCTAGTGGTCCGCCTATTCACGGTCGATTTTACAGTGGTCTCGTTGTGTCTTAAAGAGTCCTTGGCTATGCTGGTTCGGGGACGCTTCGTATGTCATGTGCACTGCCTTGTACATGATGGTGTTGTACGATCGAGCCCGTGTAGGCCCCACCACGAAAACTTCGGACGAAATCTCTATCATATGTTTGTTCCGGCTTATTTCGCAAGTCAATTCTTTGTTTTGTTTTGAGTTGTGGTATTCGAGTTGCTTCGAAGTCAAATGTTGATTCCATACCTTCCCCAAATGGTGTTCTCATACTTCGGTGTGAATACTAATCCTTCTTGATCATCGAGATTGTGTTGTCAATCCTTTTTAACCGGTGTGCTCCTCCTCAAGTGGATCCAATCATTTCAACATCAGTAAGATCAATTATCTCTTCTTCTCAATGGTGTTATTTCTTCCATCTCCAAGTTGCCTTTGTTTTTTTCCCACCCTCCCTCCCTTTGTTTTTCTCCAAGGATTCAGATTTCTTATCCAAGTATCCATCTTATTGATGTGAAATCTCTCCATTCTTTTCCTTCAATGTTCTTATCCGGTGATTCTCATGAAGTTTCTAACGGAGCTTCAAGTTCGTCATTCTTCTTTCTTTCTTCTCCGGTGGATTCAAGTCAAGTTTTGTTGATCATACCTTTTTTTCCTCGTTTCAATGCTTTCTCATGCCGGTGCAATTCTTAATCATTCACTTCTCGTTATTCAATTGTTCCGGAGTGCTCAAGATATTTCGAAGATTCATGTTACCACTCTGCTTTCGTTCAAACTCTTTTGAGGATGTTATATCATTTAAGCCTTTTAATTCAACCGGTGCAACATCTCTTTTAAATTTTTTCAACGGTGTTCTTTTGAGTGGGCTCTAACCCACAGGTCTTTTCCCAGGATCTTACCTGACTCTTCTATTTTCCCAGAGCTATCCTAAATTCTTCTCTAAGTTTGACGTAAGAATGAGTTATCATCAGTCAAATGCTTTTCTCCAAGATCTTTCAAATTCTTTTCATAGTTGGCTCAACCTCTTCGCTTTTGATTCTTCCGGTATGCCTCAATAATTCTTGGTGGTGTTTCTCGTTGTCATTCTCATCATTTGAAGACCGAAGAAGAGTTTCTCTTTAATCTTGCTCTATTCTCTTCAAGATTCATGGTGCTAGCTTGTTGCCATCCTCTCATAATTGTTTTCGATTGTGAGAATCTTTTTCACCCATCAGGAGATATTTAAGAGTCTCCTCAGTTTGGTTATCCGGAGCCCATCATCGAAGATTTATTCATTCTCAGTTTGCAGTTATCATTCTCCGATCTTACCGGTGCCTTGTTCAAGTGATCTTTAATCGGCTCGTGCTCTCTTCGTTCTCATGTATCTAGATTGTCTCAGGTATCTTCGTTCATTTCACTATTCTTCCCGGTGTTTCTTTGTCTTCCCTTAATTCATTTTTCAATTTGTACGATGGTTCGTTCAAGATTTTTTTTCTTCTTTCTTATCATATCAATTCATTTGTTGCCCCAATCCTACCGGTGGTTCGTTGAAGACCTTCTCAAGTTTATGTTATATCTCTCTTAATCTTTTCTATGAGAATAAGTAATATGTCAAATCCGTTGATTGTCACCAATTTAATTGGTGAAGGATAGACATAACATAATTCTTATTCTTGTTTAATCAAGTTTATTCAATTCCGGAGTGGCTCATCGTATCACATTCTCAGTTCGAGTTGCTCATCTTTTCTTTCCCGAAGTTCCAAGCTCTAATTATCATTCCAAAGATCTATCTAACCATTGCAAGGGTTCAACTTGTGTTTTCAACTTCTCTTTCTTCTCGTTATCCTTTCATTACCGGAGTTCTTCTTGGAGATTCTACATGTTGGTTCATCAAGGATTTATATTCCTTCTCAAAATGTTCATCGAGATTCTTTTCTAAGGAGTTCAAGCATTCTTCATCTTGCTATCCGGAGTGCATTTCTGTCTGCCTTATCATTCGAGGTGGTATTATGTCATTCTTGATAATTAAGTTCGGGTTTTCATGATTCACATGTTGTCATGAATGAGATATTTTAAATCCATCAATCTCTTCATTGGAATTATCTTGAGTTATATTTCACCTATAGCCTTCCCTAAGGATTGTTGCTAATTTTGGTGCTTGTAAATGATCCAAGTACTTCATTTATCCTCCCGGTGATATAAGTTTCTCGTCTCCTCGTTCATATCAATCCAATTCTTCTTCCCGTGAGTGGCAGGTTGTCATCTCATAATTTGAGATGTATTTCATAAGACCATATCAAGATTATTCTTTTCGTTGTTGGTTTTCAACAACTCCATTCTAGCATTTGTTGTATCCGTGATCTCTCAAGATCTTGTTTCCCTTCGTTCCGGAGTCATTGTGATGTTGCTCTTTTCAACCCATCATCTCGTTTGTCAAAGATCATGTTCTTTTCGTGCTTATCCATTTAACCAAAGTGTCGTGTCCTCTGCTCAAGTTCTTTTCATCTTATCTAGGCTTGTATCACTTTTCAACCGGAGTGCTGTTCGAATTTGGTCTTCCTTGGTCCCCTTCCTTAACCGGCGTGTTTTCAATATATATCTTCCCTTCAACCTCAAGGTTTTTCGCAAATGCTCTTTGTCCCTCGTTTCTAACGTAGTGTTTTCGACCTAGTTCACCTTCGTGGTATTCTTTTCTCGAATTTGTTCAACCTCGCAAGGTTCTTTGGTTTCACTCATTTGTAAAAGAAGCAACTTAGTTTTACCTCTTCTCTTTCTTTTCCGTTGCCCCTCCGGTGCCATTCTAGATCTCGGGACGAGATCCTCTCGTAGTGGTGGAGTGTTGTAACGCCCCGAGACCGATGTGCCAGGTGTCGTGCAGTTATTCGCTGTTGTTGCGTTGTCATTGCTTGCGTGTCATGCATCTCATATCATGTCATCATGTGCATTGCATTTGCATACGTGTTCGTCTCATGCATCCGAGCATTTTCCCCGTTGTCTGTTTTGCAATCCGGCGCTTCGTTCTCCTCCGGTGATCATTTCTACCTTTCTTTCTTGTGTGGGGATTAAACATTTCCGGATTGGACCGAGACTTGTCATGCGGCCTTGGTTTACTACCGGTAGACCGCCTGTCAAGTTTCGTACCATTTGGACTTCGTTTGATACTCCAACGGTTAACCGAGGGACCGAGAAGGCCTCGTGTGTGTTGCAGCCCAACACCCTTCCATTTTGGCCCAAAACCCACCTAACTCTGTTCCATCATCTCGGTCGTTCGATCACGATCGCGTGGCCGAAAACCGCACCTCATTTGGAGCTTCCTAGCTCCCTCTACCTATAAAAGAGCACCCCTCCCCGAAATTTTGGATCATTTCGCGGATGAAACCCTAACTTCAGCCTCTCCGCGCCGCCGGACACTTCTCCCCCACAGCCCGGACAATGTCCGCCGCCCGCTGCCACGTCCCTCCGACCAATGAGGGCGAGCCACGTCAGCTCCGCCGCCCCTCTCCTCCACACAGACGCCGCCACATGTCCTCCCCGCGCCCCACTTCGTCGGGGCCCGGAGGAGCCCAGATCCGGCCCTCCCCGGGCCCGAGCCGGGCCGCCGTTTCCCCGCACAACCGCCGCCCACGTCCGTCGTCTTCACCATCTCCGGTCGCCGAAATCGCCCGCCGGAGCGCTCCGCCTCGCCGGTGCGGTTCCCCACGCCCGTCGCTGGCCACCGCCAGGTCTTCGCGCCGCCGCCCGCACTCGGCGCCGCCTCTTTGCCCGTCGCCTCGCGCCGCCTCCCGGAGCGCGTCGCCGCCGTCGACCCTCGCCGGAGGCCCGCCGCCCGCGCCGTGCTTCGTCGCCGCCCCTGCCTCCCCGATCCGATCGGGATCGAGGGAGCCGACGAGCGCGCCCCGTTGACCCTCCGCGTGGGCCTCGCAGGCCGCAGCGCGCCAAGGCCCAGCGCCAGCCTCTCCTCTCTGCTGGGCCGCCCGCCAGCTCCCCGGCCCATCTCCAGCGCCGGCCTCGCTCGGCCTCCTCCCTAGCTCCCTTCGCCAGCCGCGTGGGCCGCAGCGCCAGGCCCAGCCGGGCCACCTCCTCCGCACCGCGCCAGCCCAGCTGGCCTGCCTCTCCCTCCGACCGGGCCGCAGCCCAGGGTTGAGCCGACCCCCAGCGCCCCCTCCTCTATTTTTTTTTCTTTCTCTGTTGGGCTTGCCCAGTTTCAGCCCGATCATGTTTTTTTCTCGTCCTGCGATTTTGTCTAATATTCCAGAGATTGCAGTTTTGCAGAATAACCCCCTAGCTTCATGCATTTAATAACTAATCAACGGTGCATCCTTTGTAAAAACTTTGTATATGAAACTTGCTCAGAATTTTGTGTAGATTAATGATATCCAACTTTCATCTATGTTTGAAATGTTAAGAATGTTGTTTGCATTAATTTACTCCTATGCCATGCTAAAATGCTTTATTTCATAACTAAATAACCGTAGCTCCGAATTAAATAAACTTTATATGTAAATGGGGTAGAAAAATGTCTAGTTTAACGTGGTGCACTCATCTTGCATGTTTAACAACTCTAAAATATTGTTTAGGGCAGAACAGTACCAAATCTAAAATATGCTATGGGGATTTTCCGGAATTGTTGTTCGTTACTTCCGGCCTCATTTAAACTTGCCTAGATAGGTAGTTTCGTTGTGCTTCACCCTCTTGCCATGTTAAACAACATTTAATATTGTTGAGTACATAAACGAGATCAAACTAAATAACGTGTCGTGGTGTTTCATCAATAAGCAACTCGTTGCGTATTGAGCTCCACTTAATTTGTAGTGTTGTTTGTTGCACTTTGCCATGCCATGTTTCATTAAACCGGACATGCATCATACTCGATTGTGCATCGTGCCATGTTGTTGTGTTGGTTGTTTACTATGTTGTGTGCTTCTTTTCCGGTGTTTGCTTCTTCGGGTTGGTTCCGATAACGTCGAGGTTGTGAGGATCCATTCGTCTACGTCCGTTTGTCTTCTTCATGGACTCGTTCTTCTTCCTTGCGGGATTTCAGGCAAGATGACCATACCCTCGAAATCACTACTATCTTTGCTATGCTAGTTTGCTCGCTCTTTTGCTATGCCAATGCTACGATGCCTACCATTTGCTTGTCAGCCTCCCAAATTGCCATGCTAAACCTCTAATCCACCATGTCCTAGCAAACCGTTGTTTGGCTATGTTACCGCTTTGCTCAGCCCCTCTTATAGCGTTGCTAGTTGCAGGTGAAGATTGGATGCCGTTCCTTGTTGGGATATTTTTTCTACTTGTTGGGATATCACTATATATCTGATTTAATTAATGCATCTATATACTTGGTAAAGGGTGGAAGGCTCGGCCCTATGCCTGGTGTTTTGTTCCACTCTTGCCGCCCTAGTTTCCGTCATATCGGTGTTATGTTTCCCGGATTTTGCGTCCCTTACGCGGTTGGGCTATAATGGGAACCCCTTGACAGTTCGCCTTAAGTAAAGCTTTTCCAGCAATGCCCAACATTGGTTTTACCATTTGCCACCTAGCCTTTTCTTTTCCCTTGGGGGTCGCGCGCCCAAGGGTCATCATTATTTTTAACCCCCCCCGGGCCAGTGCTCCTCTGAGTGTTGGTCCGAACTGAGCTGCCTGCGGGGCCACCTCGGGGAAACTTGAGGGTTGGTTTTACTCGTAGCTAGTCTCATCTGAGTGTGCCCTGAGAAAGAGATATGTGCAGCTCCTATCGGGATTTGTCGGCACATTCGGGCGGTGTTGCTGGTTTAGTTTTACCCTGTCGAAATGTCTTGTTGTACCGGGATACCGAGTCTGATCGGAATGTCTCGGGTGGAGGTCTATTCCTTCGTTGACCGTGAGAGCTTGTGATGGGCTAAGTTGGGACACCCCTGCAGGGATTTGAACTTTCGAAAGCCGTGCCCGCGGTTATGGGCAGATGGGAATTTGTTAACGTCCGGATGTAGAAAACCCGAAGTTGACCTTAATTAAAATACATCAACCGTGTGTGTAACCGTGATGGTCTCTTTCCGGCGGAGTCCGGGAAGTGAACACGGTGTTGGAGTTATGCTTGACGTAGGTTGCTATAGGATCACTTCTTGATCATACTTTTATCGATCGTGCTTTGCCTTCTCTTCTCGCTCTCATTTGCGTATGTTAGCCACCATATATGCTAGTCGCTTGCTGCAGCTCCACCTCATTACTCCATCCTTCCTATAAGCTTAAATAGTCTTGATCTCGCGGGTGCGAGATTGCTGAGTCCCTGTGGCTCACAGATACTTCCAAAACCAGTTTGCAGGTGCCTATGTTACCGAGCAGGTGACGGAACCAAGCTCAAGGAGGAGCTCGATGAAGATCTTGCCCTTTGTGTTGTTTCGTTCTAGTTTATCAGTAGTGGAGCCTAGTTGGGGTCGATCGGGGACCTTTGTCGCTTTTGGGGTACTTCTTTTATTTTGGTTCCGTAGTCGGACCTTGATTGTATCTGGATGATGTAATGCTTTATTCATGTAATTGTGTGAAGTGGCGATTGTAAGCCAACTATGTATCTCTTTCCCTTATGTATTACATGGGTTGTGTGAAGATTACCTCACTTGCGACATTGCTTTCAATGCGGTTATGCCTCTAAGTCGTGCTTCGACACGTGGGAGATATAGCCGCATCGAGGGCGTTACATTATGCAAGTTGCAACCAAATACCATGTCGTATGTGCGCCTAATGCAATGCGGGCAACCAAACGCCGGGTCAAAAATGGTTGTCTCATGCAACTAGGGGCATGCAGCAACCAAACTATGTGCATCTGGTTTTTTTGGCATGCATCCCCTCAAACCGGCTTAATAGAGCCAGGCTCGCCGGGTCAGGCTGAATCGGCAATGTAACCAAACACGCCCTACAAGACGCAGATGGACGCAGCAATTCGATTCCGAGCGTGAACAGTAAAATCAAAAGGAGTAGGAAAAAAATCTAAAAAATTTCTTTTTTTGGCATGCAAGATGGTCGAGTGTGTAATGTCCGTGCTAAATTTGGTGATGTTTGGACTTTTGAGTAGCCCTCAACAAAAAAATATTGAGCCTGTGTGAAAGTTTAAATAACACACTGGTCGAACCCTTTTTTTTGCCACGAGCTCCTCGGATGTCTGAACACCACAAAATTTGAAACGGACATCACACATTTGAGTATCTTGATTGACAAAAAAATCAGATTTTTCTGAATTTGTATTTTTTAATGAAATTAATGTTCACCAAGATCAGATGAGGCTAGGCTCACAACTGAATATTCGCATTCTTGTACCCTTTCTTTTTCTATGGAAAACATTACGTAAAGGTAAAAAACATTGTGTATAATGTTAAGAAAAACATATAAGGCCTCGTAGATATGCAGAAAAATACTGGAGTGCACAGAAGGGGCATCTATCCTAGACAACAGAAAGGATTGTAGCAAAGAGAAAATTATAACTTGGTCCTGAGTGATCCTTGGCCTTCACGCATGTTGTTGACCCCTTCGCCGATCAAGACGATGGAGAGGAAGAAGGCAGACCCCCAACTGATCTGGACTGTAGAGCGTCTTGACGCGCCTTGACACTTTATTGACCGATGGAGTGGCCACAACCAAAGGTCGAAGCCTTTTCTGTTGTGGCACGTCGGTAGGGACAATGTCTTTTAGAGGAGGGGTGAGGGGTTGAAGGATCAAGGATGCTTGCTAGAGGGGGTGGAAGGCGATGAATAGGCGACTAACAAATGTTTATTAGATTGAATGTGAGAAACACACACGCGCGCATAGGAACATCACTCCCACTGAAAGAATAATTTGCACCAATGAGGGTTTTATCCCTGGTGGGCTTGGAATACCATCACCCACCTAACAGAACAAACACTAGCTGGTTCTCATCAGATTGATGGTTTTAGTGAAAATATGATATAAAGGTTCTAAAATATAGCAGTAGACCTTCATGTTATTTGTGGCTTCATGAACTCCTAATGAAAATCCACAACTTGAATACTTGCGGTGCATCCAACTGCCTAGGTGTCCGCCTACATCAAGAAAAATAAGCGGATGAATGCTAGAAGTACTTGATGCTCTTTCTCAAAAGGGAATAACTCAAACCTCACATGAATCACACCTCCCTCTTGGATTCCGGCACTCTCCAACTTATGGTTCACTCCAATGGAGGTATGAAGAAGGAGGTGAATAACACTTGTATCTCATATATGGAATTTTGTGAAGAGTACCCTGCACCAGCCCATGGCGGGGGTGGGGGGAGGGGTGTGAGGAGATATTTGTAGAGTTAGGAAAAAATCATCCATTACAAGAAAAGATGTTGGAAACTCCAGGAACCAAGTTCCAACGGCTACTCAGAAGGTGCCACTTAGGAAATTTACGACATTCAGATACTTTATGTTTTATCTCTAAGACTCCAACCCCAAGAAATTTCGAAGAGGAAATCAAGTGGGTCCGAAGTTGACCCCAGACTCTGGTTCAAACACTCAAAGCCCCATGAACCGAGGGCTTACACAGATACTTCCGCCTCCGAATCGCACAACCTCGAACAAAGGTCCATAGTAAACCTTGAATACCATAGCCTCATGTTGATCTGAAGATTCTGTGCTCCCTTGATCCTGCATAACTTCAACTAGGCTGAGTCTTTGGCTCTGGCTATTGCATCGACAAAGGATAAGATATAGCAAATTGGGCACTTCTCTTTCGCTGTTAACTCCTCTCTGGAGTGTGCCTTCCCTATGACTCAAACTGATTTCAGAACAAAACATAGAGAAATTAAAATAAGCATCCAGGAAGTGTCCATCTTTATAATTTCTCCTTTGGATGGGGGTTTGCCCATGCATGTCATCATTTTCACTTGTGGAACCAAACATGTTTATATACTTAACGCATATATTATTCTCTTAATTTCTCACCATTAAGTACCAACATCCACTTAGGTGCCCAGATGGTCATTTCAATCCCATTCACCACCTACCATCGCTAGGTTGGGGTTGCCATGCCGAGTCTACCAACCTGGAACCTTTGAGCATGTGCTGACTCGAGCTTATTTGCATAAGTCACTGCGAGAACACCATCATACCTGAATAAAGAGGCGACTCCAACCTTCTCTAGTATGAGACCTCCCTTTCTCCCCACTAATGCATTGAGGGTGGAGACGAGGGAAAAAATTCCATGTTGTTGTCGCATCCCGTCAACACCCTAATCCCTAGCCTAGACTCCTCTTTCGGAAGGCAGGAAACTACGACCCATAGTTTTCTCGAGTTGCCACCAAAAAAACCCTCCATGGAAAGGTGAGTTGGGGCAGACCAGATCGATGCGGCGCCACTGCCACCAAAGCGACACCTAACAAACTACATACCCTAACCCTATGTACACGCCTTATGCGAGGGATCAGGGTACCCTCATCTCTACCCCCCACCATCAGAGCAGCGGGCGAACGGGGGATGTGTCCGCTTCACGAAATACCGTAGAACTCTCACACACACACGAAAAAACTAATATCCGGTACCTAGTTCCCGCAACTATACCACCACATATGTTTGCTGATTATTACCATCTTGTGTTGTTCCAATGGTACACACTAGTTATGGAGCAATTCATTGTGTGCTAGTCCTTCAATTGAATGGTTGTAACTACACAAATTAAAGTATATACTCTCTCGGCAATGTGGCATAATATTTGCCCCATCCATCAATTAAGAAGTTAGAGTAGTTTTACAAGACTCCCAAGACTGCAATACCGCGTTACTCTCCCGACATGATTCCGCTCAAATATGTTGCACCTGCAATGGACCAAAGTTTACCGTCCTTTTTTATCATGTCGATGATGACGATGGGTGGAGCGAACTTGTTCCGCAAGACCCTGTCGTTTCTTCAAAGTGTCCAACTAATGATCATGGTAAGAAAGGTCATGACCCTAAGGTGCTGTACATGTGTGCCTGACATATTAAGCCTCAACTCTCTAGTGGATCTCGTAGCTAACCACGAGGAAGTGTTGATATCTTGAAGTTGAAGCCAATCTCCGACCATACCCCATAGCCTCAAAGTGAAGCGACACTTGTAGAAGTGGTGCACGGCAGACTCATTTTATCTTTTGCATCGGGGGAGCAAGACATGGCTCGTCCATTCCTGCTTAGCCAACATCCATAGTTCAAATCTTATCTTGGATTTCCAGCCAAGCAAAAAACTTGATAGTTCGATGCAAGGCTTATTTCTTGGGAGGGCAAAAACATCACCACCATGGTTGTAGTGTGCTAGTCAAGTCAACACTCATATCTTAAGCAGTGTATCATTTTAGGGCATCTCCAAGGCGGACCCTGAAATCTCCTGCAACCGTCCGGACCATGAAGTCCGGACATGGTCTACCATCCAACGCGGGCCTATATCGGTCTACCGAGCTGTCCGGGCGTACTTTTTTCGGCAAACCCGAGACAAACATTGGGGGCTTTGCGGGAGTCCGGACAGATGACACGTAGGACTCTGACACCCCCGGCCCACCCAAAAACCCCTCCCGGACACTGGGCCTTCATCCTTTCCATTTTCTCTCCTTCCTTCTTTCTATCTTGCCTTCACCGCCGCTCCACCACCCCAGCCGCCACACCGCACCCCTGCCGCAACTCTACGTCTCAGTCACCTCTAGCATTCCAGTCAGATTCCACCCCGCTTCCCCCCATGTCGCCATTCAACCCCTCTCCTCCGGACGCCCCGCCAGGTACCTATCGGTGTCAAAACTGGCAGATCTCGGGTAGGGGGTCCCGAACTGTGCGTCTAAGGCTAATGGTAATAGGAGGTTGGGGACACGATGTTTACCCAGGTTCGGGCCCTCTCGATGGAGGTAATACCCTACTTCCTGTTTGATTGATCTTGATGATATGAGTATTACAAGAGTTGATCTACCACGAGATCAAAGAGGCTAAACCCTAGAAGCTAGCCTATGGTATGATTGTTCTCGTCCTATGGACTGAACCCTCTGGTTTATATAGACACCGGAGGGGGCTAGGGTTACACAGAGTCGGTTATAGAGAAGGAGATCTACATATCCAGATTGCCAAGCTTGCCTTCCACGCAAAGGAGAGTCCCACCCGGACACGGGACGAAGTCTTCAATCTTGTATCTTCATAGTCCAACAGTCCGGCCAAAGTATATAGTCCGGCTGTCCGAGGACCCCCTAATCCAGGACTCCCTCAGTAGCCCCTGAACCAGGCTTCAATGACGATGAGACCGGCGTGCAGATTGTCTTCGGCATTGCAAGGCGGGTTCCTTCTCCGAATACTCCATAGAAAATTTCAAACACAAGGATCGTGTCCGGCTCTGCAAAACAAATTCCACATACCACCGTAGAGAGTACAATATTCCACAAATCTAATCTGCTGACATTCTTTCATAGTGTGACGCCACAACCCGGTCATTATTTGAACCTTTTTCAACCCGCTACCACACATACCGCGAGGCGGTCTTATTGGCACGTCTTGTCGAAGCAGAGATCGTGTCCCCTTATCTCGGGATTCTCATCAATACGGGCGTGGGTAACCCAACTGCGCCATCAACGTAGCGCTTGGGGAATAAGCGAGTTTACCGGGCAAGTGGGGAGGCGCACGACCCCTGCGTCCTTTATAAGGATATGAAGACCCCCTTCTTCTCCCACGCCTTCTTCTTTCTCTGCTCATCCATTCCCCTCTGCTCGAACTCCAGCGCCCAAGCGTTCGTCTTCTCCGCCCAACAAAGGTCTTTCGAGGATGTCCGGATCCGGAGCAGGAGGCAAGTGGATGGCCTCTACCGTCCGGGAGAAGGATATTAAAAAGCTTTGGGAGGCCGGGTATCTGGCCAAAAAAATCAGGCACCATCTTCCCACGTTGGGTCAGATCATCCCTACTCCGAAACCCCACAAGAGGGTCATATTCCTCACTCATTTTGTCCGCGGGCTAGGGTTTCCCCTCCACCCATTCGTTCGCGGCATCATGTATTATTATGTGATCGATTTTCATGATCTATCCCCCAATTCCTTCCTCAACATCTCGACATTCATCATCGTGTGCGAGGCCTTTCTCCGCATCAGCCACACTTCATCTTATGGCTGAAGATCTTTAATGTGAAGCCCAAGGTAGTGAGTGGCGAGCACGCTGAGTGCGGAGGCGCCATGGTGAGCAAGATGCTCAATGTCACATGGCCGACAGGTACCTTCAATGATTCCGTTAAAGAGTGGCAGCAACAGTGGTTTTACATCACCGAGCCGCGCGACACGGAATGGGCCGCTGCTCCCGAATTCTGATCCGGAGCCTCCTGCGGCTTACGTCTTGGCCCAAGAAGGGCCTAGACTGGTCTTCGCATAAGGAGTTGTCGGTGCTCCAGATGCGCGTCAAGGGTATGGAAGACAAGAATATCAAACTTGTCCACGTAGTCCAGGTGATGTTAGTTCGCCGGATTCTTCCTTGTCAACACAGGGCTTGCAATTTATAGGAATTCGACCCAACCAAGCACCAGACCCTGCGAGAGCTCTTTGGCTCCTCGCATAAGGATATTTGGAAGGTGCTCTTTAAGTCCGGCAAATCGTGGCTGGACTCCGCCGAGGACCGCGGGTACCAATTGTCCCGCCCTGCAAGATCGGTAAGTCATCGTATTTTGGCAATTCATATGTTTCATTCGCATATCCCGAGGAAAAATTCTTGATGTGTTTTCCACAATTCTCCTAGGGCTGGACGAGGAAGGCGGAGCGGATCTACTGTACGGCCCCTCTACCGGAAGAACCGGCCGGCCCACTTCTGACAAAGATGCTAGTCCCGACGCCTTACAAGGCGCCAAAGAAAAAGGCCGAGAAGGAGGCCAAGAAGACCAGGGGTGGCCTTCGTCGCCGTGGTACTTTGGACACAATATCCGAAGACACCGATGCCCGATCATCCTCCGGAGAGGACGAGGAAGAGGAGGAAGACCCATCCCCCGCGAGGGGAGGAAAGGAAAGGACGGCATCCACATCTTTGAAGGCTGAGTCGCCCAAGAAGGGAAAAACTCCCCTTCTCGAGGAGTCCACCGCTACTGCCGATAGCAACCCGGAGTGTGATCCCAGGGCCCAGCCCCTGGTGAACTCGTAAGTATATAGAATCCGAATATGTTTATGCATCCAAACTCATCATGGCATAATATTTTAATCTGCACCATACTTTTTTGCAGTCCGACTAGGTCCCGCACCGAACAATCCTCAGAGGATTTACTGGGCTCGGATGCTATGGAGAGCGGGACGCCCCTGAAGGCTCCTTCCCCCAAACATGTGAATGAGATCGAGGTTTTGTCCCAGAAGGACCCAGGCCAAGGAGGGGGGGAAAAGCTCGTAAAGGCGGCGCCATGATGTCAAACTTCGGGGGCCGAACACATGGGAGCGAAGGCTCCCACGGACGTCGACGACGGGGGCTATCTTGAATTCGGCCCCCAGACGGATGCAATTCCAGAGACCAATATGGCTCCAAAAGCAAGCAGGTTGCCTCCCTCAACTAGAGGGGGTGTGCCCGCTCCACCGGCAACCTCTGTCCAACCAGAGGTGTTGGATACTTTATTGGTGGCGTTGAAGAGCGCCTCCATCGTCGATGAACACCGTGCCCTTATGGGTGCGGTGATTGAGAAGATTCAGTCCGCTGAGCATGGACTGAATGAAGCCTGCATCGGCCTTATAACGGGCCTTGAGGTATGTTTTGGGAGGTTTCGAAGAGTGTCATAGTGTAGGTAGTAGCCCCTGATACACTGTTCGGTGAAAGAAAGAACCAAACAGAGGATCAAATAAATGTTCGCAGGAGACTCACTTTATGGCATCTTTCTTTTGTTCAAAAGCAGGCGTCTGTAGCAACTGCCGCCTCTCAAACTGCGGATGTCTCTGGACTGAGGCAGAGTCTGGAGCGTGCCGAAGAAGAACTCGGCCAAGTAAAGAAGCAATTGGAGGATAACCAAGGTATGTAGAAACCTTGTTCGCATTCAGCACAAATGAATTAGTCAATGTGATGTAAGTATTTCTATGATGTGCTCTAGGGGCGATGGCCGAAATTGAGGCTCTTGAGAAGGCTGTGGCCGAAGCCGAGAAGAAAGCAGCAGCAGAGCAGGCACTTCGCGAAAAGCACGAGGCCAAGGTTATTGAAGCTGAGCGAGAGCTTCAAGAGGCCGTGAAGAAATGCGAGACTTTGGAGCAGAGTTTAGCAGGGAAGGAATCCGAACTCTCCCAAGCTCGCCAAGCCGCGAGTGATGCCCGGGGGGAAGCCCAGGGTGCCCTGAAGGAAATCCAGGAGGCGAGGAAGATTGCAGCCGGTAAGGCTTGTTCTATACAAAGCGGGTATATGAAAGGAGAAAATCAAGTTGATAATTTTGAATTCTGATTTTTCCAGGGGTGTTTGCGGAGCTGCCATGCAACATATCTGATGCCGCACAATTCTATCAAGCTGAAGAAAGGAGTACTGCGGAGAAGCTCTTCTGGTCGCAGTATCTGGCGCTGGTGTATCCGGTGCCATTTGCCGATCAGCTGAAGCAGTTGATCGAACTGCATAAGGCGGCCGAACTAGCCATGAAGGATTTAATTATTTGGCTATGGCCCGCCGAGGCAATTCCAAGCAGCTACTTCGGGCTCATGAAGCGGCTTGCGAGTGCCTGCCCTCGACTTGATGTCATCAAGAGGTCGGTCTGTATTGAGGGTGCACGAATGGCCTTCGCCCGCGCAAAGGTGCACTGGGGGAAGATGGATGCTGAAAAGCTGATGACCGAGGGACCGCCGGAGGGGAAGGAGCACCGCAAGCCCGAATTGTATTATGATAGTATCCTAAAAGGATCCTGCCTTGCGGCGGAGCAATGCACCAAGGACATTATATTTCCATGAATACGGTCATGTTGTCCTTTGTAATGATAAACAAGGTCATTTCTATTATTCATTGCCTGTTATTTGAAAGTATTTCTTCTTGTGTGGCCGTTATATATATATTAATCCTGAGAGTTGGCCAGTCGTCGGCTTCTGCCCCCATGTAGGAAGTACGGGGGTGTTCGGGATAAACCTGAGCACTCTTTATCCCAGTTTTGGGTCCTTGAAGGAGGTGTTCAGCGCAACGAACCAGGCAATTGGACTATAGGGCTTTATCACTCTCACTTAGCCATAGGAGTTTGAAAAAAGGAAGGTAGGCACAACCCCTGGTGTTCGGAAGACCGCACGAGGGGCTCTATAAGCACCTGATCGGAAGAAAACCGATCCATCGCACGCTGCATTGGTTATAGCATAATGCGGGAGAAATCCTTAAAGATTTTACAACCTCTCGAACAGCTGACCAGCTCTCGCTGTATCATGACAGTCAGTTTTCGGCTTTCTCTACTAAGGAGCTCGTCCGTAAGAACCGGGACACAATCGCAGTAGTTCTCCCAGTGCTACCTTAGCCGATATAGCGGAACGTAAGGTACGAAAACATGGGAGCCGGGCAAACCCAACTATTGACCCAAGACATGATTCAGAGTTGATGCATATAATGCTATAAGTTTGGGGTGCCGAACGACCATGAAGGTGGTCGGCATTTATTGCCGTATTATGGGTATAATGAAGCCCCTGGCGTATTAAGGCATATCGTGATGTACGGATGCCATTGACAAAGAGTGTCGATTAAGAAACAACAGTAGATGAGAGTCATATAAAGCTATATGTTGTAATTGAATAACACGTCAATGCATATGAGTACAAGTAATGTGATGAAAAATAAACATGATTTCAGAACCTGCTGAGGCCAGGCGGGAGGAGGCTGTGTGCGGATCCAGAGTATGTTCGGATGGTCATCGAGGGGAATATTTAAAGATTCCCTTGTGTGTTCAAGTTGTTTCCGTGTCACCAGTCCTGGCCTATGCAAAAGTGAACCTACAAAGAAAAGGAGAGAAATGCTTGTGTTTCTAGTAGCGGTTGAGCCGCAGTGTGTGGCCTATCCAGGCTCTGCCTTGTTTTACTGCCAGAGTGTTTTAATTAGGCTCCAGACGAGCCGGGCTATCCCGCCGTGAAGTAGCTTGGACTCCCTTGTGGTGTCCGGAAGTTTGGCCGTCGCCTTGAAGTTCGATCGAAAGATGCCACTAGTTGCTTCTTCTGCTAAGGCGGTGGTATACTCTCTGGCACAGAGGGGAGGTTCGGCCATGCCATTAACTATTATGACGCCACGCGGACGGGGCATCTTGAGTTTTCGGTAGGCATAATGTGGCACCGCGTTGAATCGAGCAAACGCGGTTCCTCCGAGCAGTGCATGATAATTACTGCAAAAAGGGACGATGTCGAAGATTAACTCTTCGGTATGGTAGTTTTCGGTGATCTGAAGACTACCTCCAGAGTGATGGAGCCTGTACAACGGGCCTCCACACCTGGTATGACACCTTTAAAGGTGGTTTTAGTGGGCTTGATCATCGAATGATCAATACCCATCTTGCACACTGTGTCCTGATACAACAGGTTTAGACTGCTGCCTCCGTCCATAAGGACTCGTGTGAGGTGGAATCCGTCAATTATTGGGTCAAGGACGAGTGTGGCTAAATTGCCCTGATTGGCCTTGGCCAGACGATCCGTATGATCGAAAGTGATCGGCCATAGTACATATTGTGGGGCGACTGGCTCCGTTAAGTCGACATCCCTAAGCTTATGCGTCCGTTCTAGTTTGGGAATGTGGATGGCGTTTATCATGTTCACCGTTTTGATTCGAGGGGGGAATTTCTTTTGCCCTCCTTTGTTTGGTGATCGGGGCTCCTCATCATCGTCATTGCTTTGAGGCCCTTTCTCTTTATTTTCGGCGCCTGACCTGGCGGCTTGTTTGAAGACCCAACATTCTTGGTTGGTATGATTAGCTGCCATTCCTGGGGTGCCGTGAATTTGGCATGGACATTGAGTATGTGGTCTAGACCCGACGGGCCCGAATTGTTCTTTTGGAATGGCTTTTTCGGCTGACCGAACTTAGAGCCACGGAATCCGATCGAGTATTGACTGTCGTGTCTTCGACGTTATCACCATTTTTGCGACGCTTGTGTTTGTTGCGTCGAGGTTTGCCATTGCTATTATGGCCTCTGATGTGCCAGGATTGCTTGTTGTGTTGTTGCTACGAGCCAACCAGCTATCTTCGCCCGCACAAAAGCGGGTCATGAGTGTCGTGAGGGCTGCCATGGACTTCGACTTTTCTTGACCGAGATGGCGGGCCAGCCACTCGTCACAGATATTATTCTTAAAGGCCGCTAGGGCTTCGGCATCCGGACAGTCGACAATTTGGTTCTTTTTGGTTAGGAACCGAGTCCAGAATTTCCTGGCTGACTCTCCGGGCTGTTGGGTTATGTGACTTAAGTCATCAGCATCCGGCGGTCGCACGTAAGTGCCCTGGAAGTTGTCAAGGAATGCGTCTTCCAGGTTCTCCCAACTGCCAATGGAGTTTGCCAGCAAGCTGTTCAGCCAATGCCGAGCCGGTCCCTTGAGTTTTAGTGGGAGGTACTTGATGGCGTGTAGATCATCGCCACGGGCCATGTGAATGTGGAGAAGGAAATCTTCAATCCATACCGCGGGGTCTGTTGTACCATCGTATGATTCAATATTCATGGGTTTAAACCCTTCTGGGAATTCATGAACCATTACTTCGTCAGTGAAGCATAGGGGGTGTGCGGCGCCTCTGTGCCGGGCTATGTCACGACACAGCTCAAATGAGTCCGGTATGTTGTATTCGGCCCGACGGGATTTGTATTTGGTATATCCGGCGGGACGGTCGTCGTCTCGCATTGGGGTGCACCCTCGTGATTTGTAGATCGATCTGGACTGTCCTGCTTTGTTTTCCAATATGTCTTGCAAGTCTTGCGTATAGCCCCGCGGCCTTGGTGTTTTTGTTTGATTGGCGACCGGGTGCGGGCTGGTGTTCAGACTAATAGGCCGCTTTGTCTCGGCCACGAGGTGGCCGGTCAGCCTCGTTCTGCGCTAGTAGTGTAGGCTCTAGCGCCTCCTCCTCAAATTGAGGTAGCAATGTGTGCTTCGGGGAACTTTTGGTTGGGTGCTCGAGTCCATATTCCTCGGCTGCCAGGACCTCAGTCCATCTATCTGTTAGCAAATCTTGATTAGTTTGAAGCTGCTGCTGTTTTTCTTCAGGCTTTTTGAAGTGGCTATAAGCCAGCGCTTGAAGCGCTCCTACTCGACGGGATCCTTAGGCACAATAAATTCTTTGTCGCCGAGGCTCACCTCGTCTTTGGAGAGAGGCATATAATTGTCGTCCTCCAAGTCTCCATTTGTTGCCTGTTCATGAGGGCTAACTTGCCCATACTCTCGTTCGGCCTGCTCGAAGTCTGGCTGGGCGGGATTGTTTTCGTCTTCGACATCATCTGGAGTGCTATTGTCTCTTGTGTCAGTATCACTATTTTTGCTATGGCGGGGCTTAGAGCAGCGCTGATGACGCTGATGCTTAGATTGCTTCTCAAGTGGATTATCCTCCGTTGCCTCATCACCATCGCTTTCTTTGGGGGTGTCCACCATGTATATATCATATGATGAGGTGGATGTCCAGCGCCCTGTGGCGGTGGTTCCTGTTCTTCTCCTACATCGTCGTCCATACCGTTGATGTCTTCGGAGTCGAAGTCGAGCACGTCGGTTAAGTCATCGACAGTGGCTATTAAGTGGGTGGTGGGTGGGGAACAAATTTCTTCGCCGTCCGCTTCCCACTCAAGCTGGACATAGTTCCGCCAAGATCACCTCATAGAGAGAGAGAACTCAATGAATTTAGCACGTCGCCCAGGGGTGAGTGCTGAAAGATATCCGCGGAGGTAAACTCCATGATCGGTGCCCAGTCAGATTCGATAGGCACGGGCGCACGCGGTTAGGAACCTATAGCCGGAGACGAGTCCGAGGGTCCGATGACACAGATCTCTTTGGAGGTGAAGTCTGTGCTCGGCTCCAGTGCCAATGTATGTGCGGCCTCCATGACGGGGTCCATCCACCCGTCCTCGGACGGCATGATCTGCTCTAGATTGAAGGCCGGGGAAGCCGCAGGTGCGATCTCCCGAACACGTCCGATGGCATATCTAAGTCATGCCCGTCGTGACTATTCGGCGCTCCTGACAAGGGCTCGAATCCATCGAAGATCAAGTCTCCGCGGATGTCGGCAGTGTAGTTCAAGTTTCCAAACCTGACCTGATGGCCATGGGCGTAGCTGTCGATCTGCTCCAGATGGCCAAGCGAGTTGGCCCGCAGTACGAAGCCGCCGAATACGAAGATCTGTCCGGGGAGGAAAACCTCACCCTAGACCACATCGTTGCTGATGATTGAAGGAGCCATCAAGCCTTATTGCGACGACACAGTGGGACTCTCAATGAAAGCACCAATGTCGGTGTCAAAACCGGCAGATCTCGGGTAGGGGGTCCCGAACTGTGGGTCTAAGGCTAATGGTAACAGGAGGCTGGGGACACGATGTTTACCCGGGTTCAGGCCCTCTTGATGATGGTAATACCCTACTTCCTGCTTAATTGATCTTGGTGATATGAGTATTACAAGAGTTGATCTACCACGAGATCAAAGAGGCTAAACCCTAGAAGCTAGCATATGGTATGATTGTTCTCGTCCTACGGACTAAACCCTTCGGGTTATATAGACACCAGAGGGGCTAGGGTTACACAGAGTCGGCTACAGAGAAGAAGATCTACATATCCGGATTGCCAAGCTTGCCTTCCATGCAAAGGAGAGTCCCACCCGAACACGGGACAAAGTCTCCAATCTTGTATCTTCATAGTCCAACAGTCCGGCCAAAGTATATAGTCCGGCTGTTCGAGGACCCGCTAATCTAGGACTCCCTCAGTACCATCTGCTACTACTATACTCACCATGCCCGACAACTGTTCGATGAATTGCCAAAGGTAAAAAGTTTTCACTTCTTCTTTCTAGTAATGGATTCCGATTTAGAGTTCATATACGAGCACTATGTTGAGTCGTTCGACGACTCATCCGATGGGGAGGGCTAAACGGATGAGATGGCAATGATGCAGGTGGTCCTTGAAGACTCGCAGTGTGCGTAGGAGCATGTTCTAAATTTTAAATGATCGATAAAGGGTCATCGAGTGCTCAACTGCAACAAGGCGCACAGCCATTTGACGCTGATTGCCAACTACTTTGCATGATTGGCTTCTCTGGTTACCAGAAGTGCACAGCCGCACTCCGGATGCTTGCATATGGCAGAGTCGCTGATTTATGGGACGAGTACCTATGGATGTCTGAGAGCACATCTGGAGATGCCATAATCAAGTTTTGCAACTGCTGTGGCCGAGGTGTTTGGACCACATTACCCAAGAGAACTAACTATGGCAGACACCGAGAGGCTCTTGGCAATCACAGAAGCAAGAGGGTGGCCAGGTTTGCTTGAATCTCTTGACTGCATGCATTAGAAATGGAAGAACTGCTTGGAGGCTTTACAAGGGAAATATCAGAGTCATGTTAAGAAGCCTACCATCATTCTTGAAGCAGTTGCATCACATGATCTTTGGATTTGGCACGCTTTCTTTGGTATGCCCGGGTCTCACAATGACATCAATGTGCTACAGCAGTCACCATTGTTTACGAGGCTCACTAAAGGAAAACTCCTCCTTGCCACTATACTATCGATGGACATGAGTACACCATGAGCTACTATATTGTTGAAGGTGTCTATGCTCCATGGGCTACCCTTGTCAGTACCATCTCTAACTCAGTTGGCTAGAAAAAGTCTCACTTTACCCAAAGACAAGAAGTTAGAAAGGATGTCGAGAGGGCATTTGGAGTCCTGCAGGCCTGTTTTATAGTTGTTCGTGGACTTGCTAAGCAATGTGTTAGGACCGAGAGTGGGGTTGAATGGGAGATTCAAATTTTCTTTCGAAAGCTTTGAAACTTAATCCACACACCGCATCGGAATGTAGTATTGAAAGAAATGCTCGGAATCAAAGTTCTTCATCAGAAGCATATTCATCCAGAAAAGCATTTACAACAGAGCGAGCTTGATGGATAATAGGTTTAACTATGATGAGAGTTATGCAACAGACAAATAGGTGTAACAGAAATGAAGCAAAACATAACAAACACTGAAGGAAATGCAATGGTAGAATTACAAGGAAACAAACTAAAAGGTATGAATAAAGACGAAGATAATGAAATGAATTGATACTACAACATAGGATAACAAACACAGAATAAAACAAAGATCAGAGAATCTAATGGCATGGAGCATGAATGAAAACTACTGAATGAATTGTAGTAGAGTAGATATAACCAGAGATGCTCGATGGCGACAAGAGATTTGGTAGACCAGTTCACCCTTCTGCCAAAGGGCTACGTCTGGTTGGAGGGGCTGTGACTTAACACGGAAGATAAACTCTCTTCACCCTATTCTCCTTCAACACAAAGCTGATCAGACTCAGGTTGATTTCACTCGTGGTAGATCCTTGTTGGCAATCTCCAAACCTTCAGTCGACCTTCGCGAACCACAATCAGTCTTGGTTGCTGAAAATCAGGCTCGGTGAAGACAACGACACTTCATCACTCGAAGCCAAACCTATCCGTCTAGAGAGTGTGCATCTCTCAAGAGTAACAGGTACAAGAACTCTCACTCAGATTTGCTGTGATGCTAAACCACTGTCTAAGTTAGGGCTCTTGATTTTTCTCTCGATGGATCTTAAACTCAAATCACTCTGAGAGGAGTTGCTCAAATCAATCTTCTCAGAAATCTCAAGTGGAGCAGCCAACGAATAATGTTGGAGCGGGGTGGCTATTTATAGCCGCAACCTTCCCAGATGGGAAATGGCCAAATTGGACATCGGCCTCAGCCAATGGCCGAATGAAACGATTCCAACGGTCGGATTTGAGCACAACGGTAACGTTCCTTGCGGAGCAAGAAATGCTAACTCCTCGGTCCGAGGCAAATCTCTTGCAGTGAAGAAGATCACAGTCTCTTGCTGGCAAGTATTTACTCGGAGCACAAAGAGATTTCTCTCGCATCTTTCATAGGTTGTGGCTAAGCATCACAACTGATCTAAGCAATTAGAACCTATACCCCTCTTAATAGTATGGAGGTCCCATGATTCAAAAGACTGAAAGAAGAAAAACTCAATGAATACTACGTGTTTATTTTGTCTTCGACTTCAATCGCTGCAGTCAATTCTTTCTGACAACAGTATTGAAACAGAAAGCTTCGCTATCTCAACAAATCTTTCGAGGGGTCGATTTCTTCACATTAATCTTCTCGACTCTATCTTTACATGAGATGTAGCTCGTTCTTCTCTGTAGCACAGATATGCTTCGGTGAAGTTCCTCAAACTCAGCACCAGAGATAGCATTATCTCGGTAGTGTATGGACTTTTCTCTCTGTGTGCAGTAGCAAACACATTAGTCCATACCTTTTTCTTTCAACAATCTCCAAAAACATAAGGTAGGCAGATATTGCACCAACAATCTCCCCCTTTTTGGGCGATTGTTGACAAAACATATCACATCGAATGATAGAAAATGAATGGAGTGTAATACGAAGAATAACAAATTATGAGAGAAGATTGTGAAGATAAGATATTCTCCCCCTTAAGTTGTGCTTTGGTTAGGGAGACATATTTCTCTTCATATGAGTGTCATTGATAAATACTTCATACTGGAGTTCTTTCAATGCACTTGACGGTGTCTAAGGTAGTTCCTGTCACAAAAACTTTGACAAGGGTTAGAAGAGAAACATGGTTAGTTTTGTGACATGGATAAATCATGAATGTTTTCTTAGAGCACAAAGTTTGGATCCACATGAGACATAATTTCCTGCAAGTTAGATGTATAATAAGATCAAAGCATGATCGAATGATAATTTATTGCCCATAGTGGATAAGCTTCGAAGATGCGAATGATATTTGAGTGGAAAAACATTTTGACAGTCATATATAGCCTTCGTAAGGCATTTGTGCATCGACTGATTATATCTTCCTGCAAGGTTAGATATTGATAAAAAGCAATAAGAGCATATCCAACCATTAGTTATAATCACACCCTTATTCAACATAATGACATTATTTGATGATTCTATGTTCATCGAGGAGAATTAATGTGTCCCTGTAAGAAGAATAATCGTCTGTGTTATCATTCATAGGATAACCATATTTAGAGGTACCTGCAGACAAATAAAGCGAAACAAGTAGTATTGTAGGCGGGGATTATTATCATTACATGACGACCAAAGTTTTAACACCACATGCGGTGCGATAAGGTTCTGAAGCAAATTGTCCAAAGAGAAACCAAATGAAAGTTCAAAGCAAAACACCCTGTAAACCCCGATAAACTATCACTCGATGTTATCCTCCCCCTTTTTGTTAACAAGTGTCAAAAAGGATCGAGAGTACACTCGAGGAATTACTCTGATGGAGTATCTTTTGATTCGGAGTTGAAACCACTTGAAGAACCA
This sequence comes from Triticum aestivum, assembly GCF_018294505.1. Classification (NCBI taxonomy): domain Eukaryota; kingdom Viridiplantae; phylum Streptophyta; class Magnoliopsida; order Poales; family Poaceae; genus Triticum; species Triticum aestivum. The sequence goes on along the minus strand of NC_057813.1, from coordinate 97,155,762 downwards.
GAATCAGAAGAGTCTGGAATGGTCGAGGCAGAAGCAGAAGTTGCAGCCTTAGCTTTGAGGGGCTTCGAAGGATTTGCATCTGGCTTGAAAATGCGTGTGCTTGCCGTGTCTTTGATTTCATCATCGTGGTTGAAAAACAACATATCCGTTGAAATAGAATGATGTGGGAGCTCTAGAGTTTGTCTTCGGACACGGGGACTGCGAGCAGATCCAGATAATCATAGTCTTTGTGGAGACCCTTCTTGGCTAGATCCTTGCAAGAGTAATGCCTCCTCGGCAAGGTCCAAGATCTCTTCCTTGCATCCTTCTCATGCAGAAGGATTTGCCTGGTGTGATTATGAAGCAGATTCAGTTCAGCAAGCAATTCCATCTTTTCCTTTCGATCCATCCTGATATGCCTCTCCAAAATCTGTTGCATGCGAATGCAAATTTCATACATCATGGATTTTCCTCTAGAGGAACTTCAACGTTGGCTTCTTTGACCTTCAGTGCGTTCTCAGATGCTGAAGCATTGGCATCCATGTCAATAGGTTCCTTCTCCTTTTTGTATTCCTTCATGATGTTGATACGTCTCCGTCGTATCTACTTTTCCTAATGCTTTTCCTCTTGTTTTGGACTCTAATTTGCATGATTTGAATGAAACTAACCCAGCTGACGCTGTTTTCAGCAGAATGATAACCCACAAGTATATGGGATCGCAACAATTTTCAAGGGCAGAGTATTCAACCCAAATATATAGATTCGACACAGGGGGAGCCAAAGAATACTTGCAAGTATTAGCAGTTGAGTTGTTAATTCAACCACACCTGGAGATTAATTATCTACAGCAAATTCATCAGTAGCAAAGTAATATGATAGTTTTGATAGTAATGGTAGCAACAACAGTAATGGTAACAGTGATAGTAGGGATTTTGTAGCAGTAACGATAGCAATAGCAGTAGTAGTAACTTAGTAAGAACAATATAAGGTAAATTTGTAGGCATTTGATCGGTGACTCGTTGGATGATACTCATCATGAGACAGTCATAACCTAGGGCGATAAGACACTAGCTCCAGTATATAAATATAATGTAGGCATGTATTCCGTAAATAGTCATACATGCTTATGGAAAGAACTTGCATGACATATTTTGTCCTACCCTCCCGTGGCAACGGGGTCCTGATACGTCTCCGTCGTATCTATAATTTTTGATTGTTTCATGCCAATATTATTCAAATTTTACATACTTCTTGCAACTTTTTATATGATTTATTTGGACTAACTTATCCAGTGCCCAGTGCCAGTTCCTGTTTGTTGCATGTTTTTGTTTCGCAGAAAATCCATATCAAACAAAGTCCAAACGCGATAAAAATCTACGGAGAATTATTTTGGAATATTTGTGAATTTTAGGAGGTGGAATCAACATAAACGGAGGCCCGAGGCCTCCACAACCCACCAGGGCACGCCACCAGGCCTAGGCGTGCCCTGGTGTATCGTGCCCTCCTTGAACGTCGGTTGGAGCTCTACTTCGGGCACAAGGAAGCTTATATCTGGAAAAAAAATCGTGTAAAAATCTCAGCGCAATCGGAGGTATGGATCTCCAGGAATTTAAGAAACCGTGAAGGTCCAGATCTGGGGAACGCGAAACAGAAGAGAACAGAGAGGAAGATCCAATCTCGGAGGGTCTCCTGCCCCTCCGCCGCCATGAGACCATGCACTAGAGGGGGAACCCTCCTCCCATCTAGGGGGGAGGCCAAGGAAGAAGAAGAGAAGGAGGGGGGCTCTCTCCCCTCTTTCCCGATGGCGTCGAAGTGCCGCCGGGGCTAGGATCATGACAGCAATCTACATCAACAATCTTGCTACCGTCAACACCAACTCTCTCCCCCTCTCTACAACAGTGTAACACCCCTTCTCCCTGCTGTAATCTCTACTTAAACATGGTGCTCAGCTCCATATATCATTTCCCAATGATCTGGTTATCCTATGATGTTTGAGTAGATCTATTTTGTCCTATGGGTTAATCGTGATCTTGGTTGGTATGATTGTATATTTTATTTATGGTGCTGTCCTACGGTGACCTCCGTCTCGTGCAAACGCGAGGGCCCCCCCGCTGTAGGGTGTTGCAATACGTTCATGGTTTGCTGTCAGTGTTGTGGGGGGATGATAGCAGCCTAAACGCGGATAAGTGGGTTATGGCGTATGGGAGTAAAGAGGACTTGATGCTTAATGCTATGGTTGGGTTTCACAACCTTAATGATCTTTAGTAGTTTCGGATGCTTGCTAGAGTTCCAGTCATAAGTGCATATGATCCAAGTAGACAAAGTATGTTAGCTCATGCCTCTCCCTCATATAAAACTGCAATAATGATTACCGGTACTTGTTATCGATTCCCTAGGGACAAATGACTTTCTTGTTGACAAAAGCTATCCACTTTTATGACCTTGCATTTTATTCATAGTTTTATTCTCGCAAAGTACTCGTAGTTTTATTCTTGCAAAGTTTCATACTTGTTCTAGGTAAAGCAAACATCAAGTATGAGTAGAGTTGTATTGGTGGTCGATAGTGTAAGTGCATCTAGTGCCCCTTAGTGATTTTGGTGTATTGAAGACTTATAGGTTAAGGGACTAATATGTTTGTGAGTGTACACATGCTCTATAAGTCGATGAGGAGTTTGATATTTACAGTGAAAGTCAACCCCTAAAAATCAATATCTTCAGCTGAAGACTTTGGTTCTCCTGCAGACTTTGAAAGTGATGAAATTGGTGCGACCTTGAAGATTTGGATATTCATGCGAGGATTATGAAGCATGAAGACTTTTGTTTTTGTAGTTTTGTTTTCTGTTTCTTGAGTCATAGGAATCACTGTACTGTTAAAGGGGGTCGAGGTAATACTAAGGAAACTGATTTCCAAGTGATGCTCATCTCAAAATCCTACACCTACCCAATCCTTTCGAGTGAAGCCATTGGAAATCTCATATTAGTTCAGTAAATTTCTTCAGTGACAGAGACGGAGATCTTCTAGTCTCCGAGGAATTTGTTCTGACTAAGGAGTTAGGAATTCGCCAGTGCGGATTGCCTACATAGTGAGGAACATGATAGCCCTGAGGAATTCGAACCTCAAATCTGACCGTTGCTGTGCTACGTGCCAGCTGTCCAAAATATCCTACCACCTAACGGTCATATCCTTGAAGGGCATTTATGTCTTATCATGTCGGGCTGCTCCCTAGGCTATAAATAGCCGCCCCTACAACCACTAGCTGGTTGGCTGCTCCGAGAGAAACTGACACTTGTTAATTGAGAGCAACCCATCCTCCGAGGACTTTGAGCAAAAATCATCAAGTGAGAAAAACCCAAATCCCAAATCCAAACACCTACAAACCCAAAGTGATTGAGCATCACTGAAGAGATTGTTCCTGTGTGCAACCGACGCTTGTTACCTTTGAGGACTGTGTATCCTCCAAATGGTTAGGCGTCATGGTCTGAGCATCCAAGAGGAATTGTGGATCACCGAGTGACCAAGTCTGTGAAGGTTTGGAAGTCACCTGTGAAGACTTACCACGAGTGTTGGGCGAGGTCTGTGTGATCTTAGCTCAAGGAGAATACGGTGAGGACTGTGTGTCCTCGAGTTTAAATACTCAGCCGCTCCAACAAGATATACAACTGTCACATCAGTTGGAACCGGTCTACCAAATCATTGTCTTCACCAAGCCTACTGGTTCTATTTCCTCAACCCTTTCATTTCCTCATTCATATGTTGATGAACCTGATCATTACTGTTTGAATACTTTGACTGAAGACTTTCTCCATTTCCTTAATCCAGTTTCTTTAGTCACATTGTCTTCAGCCTGCTTATCCTGTGTTTACGCTTTCTGTACTCTGTGTCCGTCTTTTATTTCATCATGATGACTATGCTATTGCTTTGTGATGCTTATACTTGAGTACTTATTCCATTGCTAGTTGTTCATGACTTAGTAATTTCCTCACCCTGAAATTCCTCAGTGACGAATTTGTAAAAATTGCCTATTCACCCCCCTCTAGTCGACTTAACGCACTTTCAATTGGTATCAGAGCAAGGTACTCCCTTGTTCTGTGTGATTTTGGTTTAACCGCCTGGAGTTTCAGTTATGTCGACTGCAGGAATGAAGAAAGTGTCTTGCCCCATCTTTGATGGTCATGAGTATCCCAAGTGGAAGGCCATGATGAAGAAGCGACTCTTGGCGATGAACAGCAAACTGCGGACCGTCACTGAGATTGGTCTTACCGATCTATGCAAGATGGCGGAGGCTAATGATATTCGCAAGTACACTCTACTCAACCTCACGACGAAGGATATCATCTGCTCCTGTTTGTCCCAAAATCAGTTCAGGAACATCATGCATCTCGACCATGCGAAGCTTATCTGGGACTGACTCTCTGAAGTCTACGAAGGCAATCGTACTCGTCATGATCTGTGGATTGAAGATTTCAAAGAATCACTCAAGGAGATGACTTTCACACCTGAATCATCATCCACTACACCATGCCTTTTGGCAAAGGGTGCCAAGGTAACTGAATGCTACCTTTCCGAATCAAGTGATGATGAATTTGGACCCAGCTATGTCAAACTTGCTTCCCTTGCCACTAAACAACAAAGAGCTCTTGAAAAAGTTCAAAACATGCTTGATGAAAGCGATGATATGTTGTGTGAGGAATTGAATCGAACTAAGGCTTTGACTGATAGTCTTCAAAATCTTCAGACTAAGTTTGACAACTTTCAAAATCATCATAACACTCTCTTAACTGATCATGAGAAGCTTTATTATGAATTTCTTGAGAGAAAGCAAGATCTTGAGAAGTTAAAAGTGAGTTATGAAGACTTCAGAAGGAAAACAATTCATTGCTTGCTCAATAGATCAGTTCCGCTCAGGAAGAATTTATTCCACCATGTATAAAATGCATTTTGCGTGAATCTGCTAATTCATCACCTGAATGTTCAAATGCTTCTATTGCTGCAAATTCTTCAACTGTCTCTGTGGTCACAAATTCCTCATCTAAGGATACCACAAGTATCACTGACGATAATGCAGGGCTGAAGGAATTGTATGTGACAAGCATTTACAAAAGCCTCAAAGGGCATCAAACTCTATGTGATGTGCTCAAAAAGCAGATCTTGAATAGGAACCCTAGGAAAGAGGGCATTGCCTTTGTGAGGAAACTCAATGCTGATGGGACCTACTGGAAACCTGAGCAGTATCCCAAAACCTCATGGGTTGTTGCAAAAGGACCTCATTAAGATCCATGCACTCTATCTGGCTTTACTTGTGATTCTTCATATTCCTCTGATGAGTCATTTGACTCCAACTATAAATTGTTCAAGAATCAGAATGGTGAAGTATTTGCTTGATATGTTGGAACTAACTGCAGGAACGGTCCCCCTATGAAGAAAATCTGGGTTCCCAAAATGTGCCTTGAAAATCTTCACGTGAATGTCATCATGACACCACCTATGAAGAATAGGAACCCCAGATCAAATTCTTCATATGGATCAAATTCCTCACATGGATCAAAATCCTCATATGAACATCATCGTGCTAACACTTCTGTTTTGCAGGGAAAGTCTAAAGGCCATGAATATGTGCATTATTCTTCAAACCATTATGTTAATAAGTCCTCGAAGAATGTCTCTACTTATTCATATGCTTATCCTAACCACTCTTCTGTGAAACGAAGTGCACTGTCTTCAATGCCATCTTTTTCTTATGGAGCTCGAAGAATGATGAATTCTTTGCCACCCCTCTAGATGTGGGTGGTGAAGAAAAAGAACTAATACCTTATGCAGGCCAGGTCTCCAGACGAACTTGATCGTCTAAAGAATTTGCTGGAGATCTGAATGTGCTTGAATGGATGCAAGCTAATCATGAAGAAATGAATCACTCATTTCTCACGTCCTCATATTAGTATTGTTGGAAATATGCCCTAGAGGAAATAATAAAATGGTTATTATTGTATTTCCTTGTTCATGATAATTGTCTATTGTTCATGCTATAATTGTATTGACCGGAAACCGCAATACATGTGTGTATACATAGACCACAACATGTCCCTAGTGAGCCTCAAGTTGACTAGCTTGTTGATCAATGGATGGTCATGGTTTCCTGACCATGGACATTGGATGTCATTGATAACGGGATCACATCATTAGGAGAATGATGTGATGGACAAGACCCAATCCTAAGCATAGCACAAGATCGTGTAGTTCGTTTGCTAAAGCTTTTCTAATGTCAAGTATCATTTCCTTAGACCATGAGATTGTGTAACTCCCGGATACCGTAGGAGTGCTTTGGGTGTACCAAACGTCACAACATAATTGGGTGGCTATAAAGGTGCACTACAGGTATCTCCGAAAGTGTCTGTTGGGTTGGCACGAATCGAGACTGGGATTTGTCACTCCGTATGACGGAGAGGTATCTCTGGGCCCACTCAGTAATGCACCATCATAATGAGCTCAATGTGACTAAGTAGTTAGTCACGGGATCATGCATTACAGAACGAGTAAAGTGACTTGCCGGTAACAAGATTGAACGAGGTATTGAGATACCGACGATCGAATCTCGGGCAAGTAACGTACCGATTGACAAAGGGAATTGTATACGGGATTGCTTGAATCCTTGACATCGTGGTTCATCTGATGAGATCATCGTGGAACATGTGGGATCCAATATGGGTATCCAGATCCCGCTGTTGGTTATTGGCCAGAGAGCTGTCTCGGTCATGTCTGCATGATTCCCGAACCCGTAGGGTCTACACACTTAAGGTTCAGTGACGCTAGAGTTGTTATGGGAATTAGTGTGCAGTTACCGAATGTTGTTCGGAGTCCCGTATGAGATCCCGGACTTCACGAGGAGTTCCGGAATGGTCCGGAGGTAAAGATTTATATACGGGAAGTCCTATTTTGGCCACCGGAAAATGTTCGGGATTTTTCGGTATTGTACCGGGAAGGTTCTAGAAGGTTCCGGAGTGGGGCCCACCTGCATGGGGGGACCCACATGAACATGGGTAGTGGGGGCAAGTCCCCACACCCCTGGTCAAGGCGCACCAAGATCCCCCCTTAGAAGGAATAAGATCATATCCCGAAGGGATAGGATCAAGATCCCTAAAAAAGGGGGGATAACAATCGGTGGGGAAGGAAATGATGAGATTTCTTTCCTCTCACCTTTGCCAACGCCCCAATGGACTTGGAGGGCAAGAAACCAGCCCCCTCCACCCATATATATAGTGGGGAGGTGCATGGGAGCTTCACCCCTTGCCCTTGGCGCAGCCCTCACCCTCTCCAACTCCACCTCCTCCTCAGTAGTGCTTGGCGAAGCCCTGCCAGAGAACTGCAAGCTCCACCACCACGCCGTCGTGCTGCCGGAGCTCTCCCTCAACTTCTCCTCTCCCCTTGCTGGATCAAGAAGGAGGAGACGTCCCCGGGCTGTACGTGTGTTGAACGCAGATGCGCCGTCCGTTCGGCGCTAGATCGGATCTTCCGCGATTTGAATCATCGCGAGTACGACTCCATCAACCGCGTTCTTGTAACGCTTCCGCTTAGCGATCTTCAAGGGTATGAAGATGCTCATCCTCTCCCTCTATTGTTGCTAGAATCTCCATAGGTTGATCTTGGTGATGCGTAGAAAATTTTGAATTTCTGTTACGATCCCCTACAGTGGCATCATGAGCTAGGTCTATTGCGTAGATTCTATGCACGAGTAGAACACAAGTAGTTGTGGGCGTTGGTTTGTTCAATATGCTTACCATTACTAGTCTTATCTTGATTTGGCGGCATCGTGGGATGAAGCGGCCCGGACCAACCTTACACGTACGCTTACGTGAGACAGGTTCCACCGACTGACATGCACTTGTTGCATAAAGGTGGCTAGCGGGTGCCAGTCTCTCCCACTTTAGTCGGATCGGCTTCGATGAAAAGGGTCCTTATGAAGGGTAAATAGCAATTGGCATATCAACATTGTGGCTTTGCGTAGGTAAGAAACGTTCTTGCTAGAAACCCGTAGCAGCCACATAAAACATGCAACAACAATTAGAGGACGTCTAACTTGTTTTTGTAGGGTATGCTATGTGATGTGATATGGCCCAAAAGAATGTGATGAATGATATATGTGATGTATGAGATTGATCATGTTCTTGTAATAGGAATCATGACTTGCATGTCGATGAGTATGACAACCGGCAGGAGCCATAGGAGTTGTCTTAATTTATTGTATGACCTGCGTGCCATTGAATAACGCCATTTAATTACTTTACTTTATTGCTAAACCGTTAGCCATAGTAGTAGAAGTAATAGTTGGCGAGACAACTTCATGAAGACACGATGATGGAGATCATGATGATGGAGATCATGGTGTCATGCTGGTGACGAAGGTGATCATGCCGTGCCTCAAGATGGAGATCAAAGGCGCATGCTGATATTGGCCATATCATGTCACTCTATGATTTGCATGTGATGTTTGTCATGTCTACATCTTATTTGCTTAGAACGATGGTAGCATAAGTAAGATGATCCCTCATTAAAATTTCAAGAAAGTGTTCCCCCTAACTGTGCACCGTTGCGAAAGTTCATTGTTTTGAAGCACCACGTGATGATCAGGTGTGATAGATTCTAACATTCACATACAATGAGTGTAAGGCAGATTTACACACGCAAAACACTTAGGTTGACTTGACGAGCCTAGCATGTACAGACATGGCCTCAGAACACAAGAGACCAAAAGGTCGAACATGAGTCGTATAGTAGATACGATCAACATGAAGATGTTCACCGATGATGACTAGTCCGTCTCACGTGATGATCGGACACGGCCTAGTTGACTCGGATCATGTATCACTTAGATGACTAGAGGGATGTCTATCTGAGAGTGGGAGTTCATCATATAATGTGATTAGATGAGCTTAATTGTCATGAACATAGTCAAAAAGGTCTTTAGAAATTATGTCGTAAGCTCGCGCTTTAGTTCTACTGTTTAGATATGTTCCTAGAGAAAATATAGTTGAAAGTTGATAGTAGCAATTATGCAGACTGGGTCTGTAAACTGAGGATTGTCCTCATTGCCGCGCAGAAGGCTTATGTCCTTAATGCACCGCTCGGTGTGCTGAACCTCGAACGTCGTCTGTGGATGTTCCGAACATCTGACATACACGTTTTGATGACTACATGATAGTTCAGTAATGTTAAACGGTTTAGAATTGTGGCACCAAAGACGTTTTTTGAAACGTCGCGGAACATATGAGATGTTCCAAGGGCTGAAATTTGGATTTCAGGCTCGTGCCCACGTCAAGAGGTATGAGACCTCTGACGAGTTTCTTAGCCTACAAACTAAGGGAGAAAAGCTCAATCGTTGAGCTTGTACTCAGATTGTCTGGGTACAACAATCACTTGAATCGAGTGGGAGTTAATCTTCCAGATGAGATAGTGATGTTTCTCCAAAGTCATTGCCACCAAGCTACTAGAGCTTCCTGATGAACTATAACATATCAGGGATAGATATGATGATCCTTGAAATATTCGCGATGTTTGACACCGCGAACGTAGAAATCAAGAAGGAGCATCAATTGTTGATGGTTAGTGAAACCACTAGTTTCAAGAAGGGCAAGGGCAAGAAGGGATACTTCATGAAACGGAAAATTAGCTGCTGCTCTAATGAAGAAACCCAAGGTTGAACCCAAACCCGAGACTAAGTGCTTCTGTAATAAGGGGAATGGTCACTGGAGCAGAATTACCCTAGATACTTGGTAGATAAGAAGGCAGGCAAGGTCGACAGAAGTATATTGGATATACATTATATTAATGTGTACTCTACTAGCACTCCTAGTAGCACCATGGTAATAGATACCGGTTCGGTTGCTAAGTGTTAGTAACTTGAAATAAAAGGCTACGGAATAAACGGAGACTAGCTAAAGGCGAGGTGACGATATGTGTTGGAAGTATTTCCAAGGTTGATGTGATCAAACATTGCACGCTCCCTCTACCATCGGGATCGGTATTAAACCTAAATAATTGTTATTTCATGTTTGTGTTGAGCATAAACATGATTGGATTATGTCTATCGCAATACGGTTATTCATTTAAGGAGAATAATGGTTACTCTGTTTATTTGAATAATGCCTTCAATGATCTTGCACCTAAAATGAATGGTTTATTGAATCTCGATCGTAGTGATACACATGTTCATGCCAAAAGATATAAGATAGTAATGATAGTACCACCTACTGGTGGCACTGCCATGTAAGTCATATTGGTATTAAAACGCATGAAGATGATCCATGTTGATGGATCTTTGGACTCACTCATTTTTTGAAAAGTTTGAGACATGCGAACCATGTCTATTGGTATGTACGCATGAAGAAACTCCATGCAGATGGATCGTTTGGACTCACTTGATTTTGAATCACTTGAGACATGCAAATCATACCACATGGGCAAGACGACTGAAAAGCCTATTGGATATGGGGCATACCATGATGTCTCTTATCAAATTACCACTATCATTCATGGGTTAGGCATTAGAGACAACCGCATTCACTTTAAATAGGGCACCACGTAATTCCATTGAGATGACACCGTATGAACTATGGTTTAGAGAAATCTAAACTGTCGTTTCTTAAAAGTTTGGGGCTGCGACGCTTATGTGAAAAAGTTTCATCCTGATAAGCTCGAACCCAAAGCGGATAAATACATCTTCATAGGACACCCAAAACAGTTGGGTATACTTCCTATTTCAGATCCAGAAGCAAAAGTGATTGTTTCTAGAAACGGGTCCTTTCTCGAGGAAAGGTTTCTCTTGAAAGAATTGACTAGGAGGATGGTGGAGACTTGATGAGGTTGTTGAACCATCACTTCAACTAGTTTGTAGCAGGGCACAGGAAGTTGTTCTCGTGGCACCTACACCAATTGAAGTAGAAGCTTATGATAGTGACCATGAAACTTCGGATCAAGTAACTACCAAACCTCGTAGGTTGACAAGGATGCGTACTGCTTCAGAGTGGTACGTAATCCTGTCTTGGAGGTCATGTTGCTAGACAACAATGAACCTACGAGCTATGGAGAAGCGATGGTGGGCCCGGATTCCGATGAATGGCTCGAGGCCATAAAATCCGAGAGAGGATCCATGTATGAAACAAAGTGTAGACTTTGGCAGAACTACTCGATGGTCGTAAGGTTTTTGAGTATAGATGGATTTTAAAAGGAAGACGGACAATGATGGTAAGTGTCACCATTAAGAAAGCTCGACTTGTCGTTAAGATGTTTTCCGACAAGTTGAAGGAGTTGACTGCGATGAGACTTTCTCACTCGTAGCGATGCTAAAGAGTCTGTTGCAATTATATTAGCAGTTACTGCATGATTTATGAAATCTTGCAGATAGGATGTCAAAACATTGTTTCCTCGATGATATTCTTGAGGAAAGGTTGTATGTGATACAACTAAAAGGTTTTGTCAATCCTAAAAGATGCTAACAAGTATGCAAAGCTCCAGCAATCCTTCTAAGGACTGGAGTAAGCATCTCAGAGTTGGAATATACGCTTTGATGAGATAACCAAAGATTTTGGGTTTATACAAAGTTTATGATAAACTTGTATTTCCAAAGAAGTGAGTGGGAGCACTATAGAATTTCTGATGAGTATATGTTATTAACATATTGTTGATCAGAAATGATGTAGAATTTCTGGACAACATATAGGGTTATTTGAAAAGTGTTTTTCAATGGAAAACCTGGATTAAGCTACTTGAACATTGAGCATCAAGATCTATAAGGATAGATCAAAAACGCTTAATAGTACTTTCAAATAAATACATACCGTGACAAGATTTTGAAGGAGTTCAAAATAGATTGGCAAAGAAGGAGTTCTTTGCTGTGTTATAAGGTGTGAATATTGAGTAAGACTCAAGACATGACCACGGCCGAAGAGAGAGAAAGGACGAAGGTCGTCCCCTATGCTTCAGACGTAGGCTCTATAGTATGCTATGTTGTGTACCGCACCTAAAGTGTGCCTTGCCATGAGTCAGTCAAGGGGTACAAGTGTGATCAAGGATTAGATCACAGGACAGCAGTCAAACTTATCCTTAGTAACTAGTGGACTAAGGAATTTTCTCGATTATGGAGGTGGTAAAAGAGTTCGTCGTAATGGGTTACGCCGATGCAAACTTTGACACTAATCCGGATTATTCTGAGTAGTAAACCGGATTCGTATAGTAGAACAGTTATTTGGAATAGCTCCAAATAGAGCGTGGTAGCTGCATCTAGGAGATAACATAGAGATTTGTAAAGCACAAACGGATCTGAAAGATTCAGACCCGTTGACTAATAACCTCTATCGCAAGCGAGATATGATCAAACCCAATGGGTGTTGGACTCGTTACAATCACATAGTGATGTGAACTAGATTATTGACTCTAGTGCAAGTGGGAGACTGTTGGAAATATGCCCTAGATGCAATAATAAAATGGTTATTATTGTATTTCCTTGTTCATGATAATTGTCTATTGTTCATGCTATAATTGTATCGAACGGAAACCGCAATACATGTGTGAATACATAGACCACAACATGTCCCTAGTGAGCCTCTAGTTGACTCGCTGGTTGATCAACAGATGGTCATGGTTTCCTGACCATGGACATTGGATGTCATTGATAATGGGATCACATCATTAGGAGAATGATGTGATGGACAAGACCCAATCCTAAGCATAGCACAGGATCGTGTAGTTCGTTTGCTAAAGCTTTTCTAATGTCAAGTATCATTTCCTTAGACCATGAGATTGTGTAACTCCCGGATACCGTAGGAGTGCTTTGGGTGTACCAAACGTCACAACGTAACTGGGTGGCTATAAAGATGCACTACAGGTATCTCCGAAAGTGTCTGTTGGGTTGGCACGAATCGAGACTGGGATTTGTCACTCCGTATGACGGAGAGGTATCTCTGGGCCCACTCGGTAATGCATCATCATAATGAGCTCAATGTGACTAAGTAGTTAGTCACGGGATCATGCATTACGGAACGAGTAAAGTGACTTGCCGGTAACGAGATTGAACGAGGTATTGGGATACCGACGATCGAATCTCGGGCAAGTAATGTATCGATTGACAAAGGGAATTGTATACGGGATTGCTTGAATCCTTGACATCGTGGTTCATCCGATGAGATCATCGTGGAACATGTGGGAGCCAACATGGGTATCCAGATCCCGCTGTTGGTTATTGGCCAGAGAGTTGTCTTGGTCATGTCTGCATGATCCCGAACCCGTAGGGTCTACACACTTAAGGTTCGGTGACGCTAGAGTTGTTATGGGAATTAGTGTGCAGTTACCGAATGTTGTTCGGAGTCCCGGATGAGATCCCGGACGTCACGAGGAGTTCCGGAATGGTCCAGAGGTAAAGATTTACATAGGGGTTATTCCATCTGTGCCCCCAATTCCTTAGTTGTGCTCAGTTTTCCCCACTCACTCATTTTGCCTTGGTTTTGAGCAACTTTTCAGGGGCAAAAGTGAGGAAAATGTGAAGGCAAAAATTTTTAGTCATGGGGAAAAGTGAATAAAAAGTTAACGAATGGGGAAAAGTGAGCACAACTAAGAGACGAGGGGCATAGATTTAAACCCATTTATATATGGGAAGTCCTATTTTGGCCACCGGAAAATGTTCGGGATTTTTCGGTATTGTATCGGGAAAGTTCTAGAAGGTTCCGGAGTGGGGCCCACCTGCATGGGGGGACCCACATGAACGTGGGTAGTGGGGGCAAGGCCCCACACCCCTGGTCAAGGTGCACCAAGATGCCCCCTTAGAAGGAGTAAGATCATATCCCGAAGGGATAGGATCAAGATCCCTAAAAAAGGGGGGATAACAATCGGTGGGGAAGGAAATGATGGGATTTCTTTCCTCCCACCTTTGCCAACGCCCCAATGGACTTGGAGGGAAAGAAACCAGCCCCTCCACCCATATATATAGTGGGGAGGCACATGGGAGCTTCACCCCTTGCCCCTGGCGCAGCCCTCCCCCTCTCCAACTCCACCTCCTCCTCAGTAGTGCTTGGCGAAGCCCTACCGGAGAACTGCAAGCTCCACCACCACGCCGTCATGCTGCCGGAGCTCTCCCTCAACTTCTCCTCTCCCCTTGCTGGATCAAGAAGGAGGAGACGTCCCCGGGCTGTACGTGTGTTGAACACGGATGCACCGTCCGTTCGGTGCTAGATCGGATCTTCCGCGATTTGAATCGCCGCGAGTACGTCTCCATCAACCGCGTTCTTGTAACGCTTCCTCTTAGTGATCTTCAAGGGTATTAAGATGCTCATCCTCTCCCTCTCTTGTTGCTAGAATCTCCATAGATTGATCTTGGTGATGCGTAGAAAATTTTGAATTTCTGCTACGATCCCCAACAACTATATCTATTACTGTTGATGAAATTGATATCATATTCTTCACTGATGAAGTATATGGGTTTGTAAGTTGCACTAATTCATCTGCAGGATGAACAACCTAAAGCTACTGAGTGGGTCCTCGACAGTGGATGTACAAACCACATGACCGGTGACAGGAACTTGTTGATGGACACTGATTTGTCACCATCTCATCTGAAGCATATCACCTATGCTGACAAAGGCAAAAGCAAGGTATTGGGTCTAGGTAAGGTTGCAATCTCAAAGGATAGACACATGGACAAAGTCATGCTTGTCGAGTCCTTAGGATTCAACCTCATGTCTGTCTCAATGCTTTGTGATCTTGATATGGTTGTCGTCTTTGGCAAATATCGTTGCATTGTACTGATGGAATCTGATAATTCCAAAGTCTTCGAAGGCTTTAGGAAAGGAGACTTGTATATTGTTGATTTCTCTGCAGGACCACAACCTTCCACATGTCTCCTTGCAAAAGCTTCAGAATGCTGGATATGGCATCGACGACTTGGTCATGCTGGGATGAGGAACTTGCATACACTAGCGAAGAATAAGCATGTCATTGGCATCGAGGGTGTCAAATTCCTCAAAGATCATCTTTGTGGGGCTTGTGAGGCTGGAAAGATCACTAGAGCCAAGAATCCCTAAAAGACTATCATGACCACTTCTCGTCCCTTTGAATTGCTTCATATGGATCTCTTTGGCCCTACTCATTATGCCACATTCTCTAGTTCTGCATCATTATATGGTGTAATAGTTGATGACTATTCACGCTACACATGGGTGCATATCATTACTTACAAAAATGAAGTGCAGGAAGTCTTTAGACGATTTTCCTCAAGAGCTTCCACTAACTTCGGTGTGAAGATCAAGCATATCATGAGTGATGAAGGAATTGAGTTCAAGAACACTGGTCTCGATGAATATCTTGATATACTTGGTATTACTCATGAGTTATCTGCTCCCTATACTCCTCAGCAGAATGGCGTCGTGGAGCGCAAGAACAGAACTCTTGTTGAGATGGCTCAAACCATGCTTGATGAATACAAGACACCTCCGCGATTTTGGCCTGAAGCCATTGATACTGCGTGCCACATCATCAACAGGGTATATCTTCAAAAATTCTTCAAAAAGACCTCATACGAACTGCTCACGGACAAGAAACCCAATGTAAGTTATTTCAAAGTCTTCGGTGCTAAAAGCTGGATTAGAGATCCTCACCATCACTCTAAATTTGCACCGAAAGCACATGAGTGTTTTATGCTTGGTTACGGAAAGGACTCGCACACCTACAGAGTCTTCAACATCAATCATCACAAGATTGTTGAAACTGTAGATGTGCGGTTTGATGAAACTAATGGCTCTCAAAGAGAGCACCTACCTCCTGTGCTAGATGAAATGTCACCTGAGGAATCCATCAAGTTCAAAGCTACTGAGGATATCATCCCTACTGAAGAATTTGCTGAAGAAGTTATTCCGGGTCATGAAGAAGATCACACTAGTGCTGCTGAAGAAACTGGTCCTAAAGAAATTGCCGGGCCTAAGCAAAGTCGTCAACCCGCACATCCTCGCGTTGCAAGCGAAGTGGAGATCGAGAAGATCATCGATGACATCAATGCACCAGGTCCTCTCACGCGGTCAAAAGCTTCACATTTATCTAACTTTTGTGGGCATTTTGCATTTGTCTCTATCACAGAGCCCACTAAAGTTGATGAAGCATTCATGGAATCTGAGTGGATTCAAGCCATGCAAGATGAATTGCATCAATTCGAGCTCAACAATGTGTGGGAACTTGTCAAGTGACCAGACCCACGCAAGCACAACATCATCAGCACCAAATGGATCTACCGCAGCAAACAAGATGAAAATGGCCTTGTGGTGAGGAATAAGGCTCGTCTTGTAGCTCAAGGCTACACACAGGTTGAAGGAATTGATTTCGATAAAACTTTTGCACCTGTTGCTAGACTTGAGGCTATTCGCATATTACTTTCTTACGCTAACCATCATAATATCATCTTACATCAAATGGATGTGAAAAGTGCATTCCTCAATGGTAAGCTTGAGGAAGAAGTATATGTTGCTCAACCACCAGGTTTTGAGGATCCAAAATTTCCAGATCACGTCTACAGACTTAACAAGGCCCTCTATGGCCTCAAGCAAGCACCTCGGGCGTGGTATGACACACTGAAGGAATTCCTCATGAAGAAAGGCTTTAAACCCGGTTCACTTCATCCAACTCTTTTCACCAAAGCATATGATGATGAATTATTCGTGCCAAATATATGTTGATGATATTATCTTTGGCTGTACTAACCAACATTACAGTGACGAATTTTCCTATATGATGAGTGAAGAATATCAAATGTCTATGATGGGAGGATTGAAATTATTCTTAGGTCTTCAAATTTTTCAACAATACAATGGCATATTCATATCTCAGGAGAAATACCTCAAGGATGTGTTGAGGAAATTCAGCATGCAAGATTGCAAAGGCGTCAAAATCCCTATGCCCACAAATGGCCATCTATGCACTGATGAAAATGGTAAATACTTCGATCAAAAGGTATACCGCTCCATGATTGGCTCTTTATTGTACCTATGTGCATCTAGGTCGGATATTATGCTTAGTGTTTGCATATGTGCCCGATTTCAAGCTACACCGAAGGAATCACACCATAAGGCTGTGAAGCATATTCTTCGATATCTAGCCCACACACCAACACTTGGATTATGGTATCCCAAGGGCTCTTCCTTTGATCTCATTGGATATTCATACTCTGACTATGCTGGTGATCGGGTGGACCGCAAGTCAACGTCAGACACATGTCATTTCCTTGGACGATCCTCGGTATGTTGGTCCTCGAAGAAGCAGAACTGTGTATCACTCTCTACTGCTGAAGCTGAGTACATTGCTGCTGGATCTTGCTATGCTCAATTGCTATGGATGAAGCAAACCCTCAAGAACTATGGCATCAATGTGAAGAATGTGCCACTCGACTGCGACAATGAGAGTGCTATCAAGATTGCTCACAACCCAGTTCAGCACTCGAAGACAAAGCACATCCAGATTCGTCATCATTTTCTTCATGACCATGTGTTGAAGGGTGACATCTCCATTGACCACGCAAATACTAAAGACCAGCTGGCCGATATCTTCACAAAGCCCTTGGATGAGAAGAGATTTAGCAAGTTGCGGTGTGAGCTAAATATCCTAGAATCTTCGAATGTTCTTTGAAAAGGACACACATCCTAATACTTATGCAAACTTGATGACTTAGATGTGCAACACACGAAGTAACATATTTCTTCAATCAATGGAGACTAACCCTCTAAGTGTGAAGAAACTAATGAAGAATTTGATTCTCAGAACCCTACGACAATTGTATGCGGTGTCTGAAATCATCATTCTTATATGGTGGGTTACGCCACCAGCCAAATTTGAATATCTTCAATTTGAGTTTGTCTTTTTTGAAATTCCTCAGTTTTTCAAATTCTTCAACTTTGCATTGTCTTCACTCTTTCCGTCATTGTTCTTCATTGACTATATATATACTTGAGTTTTTATGTCCTCTACAACATTCACTTATGGCTAATTCTTCAAGTTGATTTTTCTGCTAAGTGAATGTGATCGGACCTTTTCCCCCTGTATGCTAAACTCAACCCAGTTTGTTCACAAATTCTTCATGTGCGTTCTATTTGAAACCCGTTCAAAATCTTCACTGTGTCCTTGTCAGCTGAAGAAATTGCGAACGAAACTCTAAAATATTCTTATTTGAATTTTCGGCTTTTGCCGCTCAAACCGTTACACATCACACGATAAGAGTTATCTATTCAGCAATGATCTTACATGATCTCCACCACACTGTACGTGGGTGACACATGTCGCTAGGATGAGAAGGGCCAGGGTCACGTTCGTCCATTTTCCTCGGGCGAGCGGTTTTTTCACTGCGGCTATAAATACCCCTCACCCTCCTCAGACTGCATTTACCCCGCTTGATCTCACTCCCCTCACTCGAGCTCTCAAGACCTAGCACTGCCGCTACCTTCATCGTCGCCGGTGAGGAAGAGCTTCACTGCCTCGATATCGTCTCCGTCGTACTCGGGACGGCTGCGGACATCTTCTTTCCGCCACCGCCGTAGCTGTCTTCCTCTGCCAAGTTAGGGCGCAGAAGATCTGGACTGACGAACTTCCAAATCTACACTCTCAGTTTGTCGTGTTCTTCGTCAAGGGTAATTAAAAGTTATTTTTACTACTTTTGTTGATTCTGATGATTTCCATAAAATCTTCAAAAGGTGTTTATTCTTCAACTTCCACACTCTAAACACCTCACACAATCATCGGTTCTTGATCTGTTTCTCTAAGTGATGTTTTCCTCAAGATTCCTTAATTGTGTGAATTTCACAATCCACACAACTCTGGAACCTAAGTCAAAGAATGCTTAGTGAAATTCTTCAAGACATATCTTGTCAATTCCTCAAACTTGTTCCCTTTTGCAAAAACTTCTGAGAACGCATATGACCTCTCAAATTCTTCGCACCTATACTCTGTTCACAGGTACACATGTCTGCTGCTAAATCACTAGGTTCTCATCAACTTAACTCATTTGCAGCATTCCTCGAAGAAAAGTTGCATACTTCTTTAGAGAACTCAATAGTTCAAATTCCTCAGCTGAAGAAAATGGCAGATGGCAAAAGACCTCAGAAGGGAGGAAACAAACTGGAAGTCAACACTGCTTTTGAGATCCCTGCTCACATTTATGCAGGGTACTGCACGCCTGATGAGGCAACTCATGGGAAGGAAACAAAGAATGAGCGCAAGGTGCACATATAGAAAATTGAACGAAGATGACACGGGAATAGAGGGAGTATGGATATGTTACTCCAAAATACATGAAGAAATTCGTCTAAACCCTCCTTGCCCAAGACCTCCGTTGGCACTTGGCCAACATACTGATCCCACTAGCATCAAACGTGGTGAGGATTATACTGATGAATGGGACAAGCGGCAAGCCAAGTTGGCCAAAGAGGCCAAAGAAGCAATGATGAAATTCAATGAAGATTCTGCTGCTGCCGCTGCTGAGGCTTCCACAAGCAAGAAGGCTATGCCCAAGAAGCCTGCTCGCAAACCTCCAAGCTCAGCAATGCCCTCACGGCCAAGCTCATTTGTGCCCTCACGACAAATCCCTCAAGCTGCTCCAGTTCCTCCGGTTGCAAAACCCTCAACTCCTCCAGCAAAGTCCTCAGCACATGTGCATCTCGCCACGTGCCAAAGGACAACATGCATCTCAATTGCCTCAGGAGCTTCTGCAAGTTCTTCAGCTCCTCCTCTGTCTTCGAAAAGCCCCACTTTGCTGAAGACCAAGGCCACTGCAGGACGAGGCACTAGACCAAGTCCTCACAAGAAGCAAGTTGCCTTCCAAGTACCATCTGATGATGATGAAGTATTAGCCGAAATCATCAAAGATAGACAGCAAAGGGCCCCTAGAGCCAAGGGAAGTGCTGTGCCTCTTCTATTGGATCTGAAGAAGATCATGGATTTCATTGACCTCTGACACAAAGACCCAAACACTCCTTTGCCAGAGTTAGACCTCACTCCTGGTCAAAGTCACATGTTAACGGCTTTCATCTCTGAAGAGAAATGGAAATATGAACAAGCCAGGACTGTGAAGAAAGCCCAGTACAAGAAACAACGTTATCTAAAGGACAACGTACTCTTGCTATTTCCTGAACAACTCACCGCTCTACAATTTGAGATCAAAAAGCTCAGTGATGAATTTGACGCCTACAAGGCAGAATGGCTGGGAGTCAAAGTCAGATCATCAAAATGGCGAAAGGACTCACTGCAATGTTACTGATCCAATGCACATTGAAATTCCTCAGGCTGAAGCATCTGCTCAGCCAACTAAAGAACATGCCAGCACCGCTGATGAAAATCAGGCTGCTGATGAAATTGCAAGCACCAGGGCTGAAGAAATTCCAGCTGCTGACGAGATTGCCAGGGCAACCACTAGTGTTGCGCCTGAAGAACAAGCCAGGCTAGCCGAAGCATCTGAAGCTGCGCCTGAAGAAGATGAACAAGACAGGGCAACTGCATCAGTTGTGCCTGAAGAAATTGCTCCAATTTCCTCTGCTCCTCCTGCACCAACGCCAACACCAAGTCCAATTCTTCCTTCTACTTTGGAAGTAAAGAAAACAAAGGCTGCAGAGCAAGCTACACTGAAGAAAAGGAAAGCATATGCTTCCTTAGAATCTTCTACACCCAAGAAGGTGAAGATTTTGACAAGCTCACTTGAGAATCCAATTGATGTTGTTCCTCTCTCAAGCATGCCATCAAAGGAAATCATTCCTTTTGGCGAAGACTGTGTGATTCCGAGTGAATCTAATGAAGAAAATCCTTCTGCTACTCCGATAGAGCAGATGGATGAAGAAATTGAAGTGGACACTTTCACATCAACTCCTCAGGTATCATCGCCACTGCCTCAGTTCACAGCTGAAGAGGCAGGCGTTGAAGAAATGGAAGAAGATGAAGATGTGGACATTGGGAGCACCACACCTATGATGAATGATGACTTTTGGGAAAGTCAGCACCCCAAATCTCCTTTGTTCACGCCACTGCAACAAATTCCTCAGTCCCCAGTACCTAATGAAGTTCAAATGGGCTCTGATAAAATTCACACTACACCTTCCATTCCCGAAGAAATTCCAGCCACTAGTGCTAATGACAAAGCTGCTGAAGAAATGGAGATCCAGGCTGCTACTGAAGCAGGAGCTGAAATTCCTCAGCCTGCGGCTCCAGAGATTGAGATTCCTGAGGTTGTGCTGCAATTGACTGATACTCCTCAGCCGAAGCCAAAGAATCCATTCTCAAAGATGCCAAAATTCAAGGCTAATGACTTCTTCCATGAGCATGTGTTCTTCACCGACTACAACCCTTATGACTCTGCTCGTCTTAGAAGGAAGCATTTTTGGACTGCCAGCCAAGCAAACTTCTATTCTTCACTGCTTTTCGATAAGGACAAAATCTTCGATCATGCACATATTCCTCACATGGACATGGAATCGCTGCTGTGCTTCACACCAGTCCTTAGTGTTCTTCATGATGCTGGATTGCTAAACTTCTGCACAGATATATGTGACTGGAATGAAGAACTCATTCTTCAGTTCTATGTGATGCTGCACATCACCGGAAATGTTGAAGATGTCAACTCTTGGGTGTTGGACTGGATGACAGAGAACACCCATTTCAAAGCACCGGACTATGAATTACTTCATGCCCTGCCTGTCAGTCCTCCCCTTGAAGGTGCCCGTCATATTTATCATGAACCTAAGCTGTCTGATCACTACATCCAAGTACTGATGAAGCTACTGAAGCTAGGTCAAGCCCCAAGGACCAAATTCCTCGTGAAGGAATTGCTATATGTGCCTCGAACTGTCTATCGCATTTTGACCAAGACATTGAGTCCAATCAAAGTCCATGACTCAAATGCTAAAGAAGTCGTTGGCATCATGAAGAACCTGCTGTTCAATATGGTGCACGGTATCCCAATAAACTACCATGACTTCTTCATGCAGACTATGGCAAACGTTGCACTGTCTCTGAGGGAGTCCCGGATTAGGGGGTGTCCGGATAGCCGGACTACCATCATCGGCCGAACTATCATCGGCCGGACTATCATCATCGACCGGACTCCAAGACTATGAAGATACAAGATTGAAGACTTCGTCCCGTGTCCGGATGGGACTTTCCTTGGCGTGGAAGGAAAGCTTGGCGATACGGATACGTAGATCTCCTACCATTGTAACCGACTCTATGTAACCCTAGCCCTCTCTGGTGTCTATATAAACCGGATGGCTCTAGTCCGTAGGACACAACAACAACCATTACAATCATACCATAGGCTAGCTTCTAGGGTTTAGCCTCCTTGATCTCGTGGTAGATCCACTCTTGTAAACATCCACAATATCAATATCAATCAAGCAAGATGTAGGGTTTTACCTCCATCAAGAGGGCCCGAACCTGGGTAAAACATCGTGTCCCTTGTCTCCTGTTACCATCCGCCTAGACGCACAGTTCGGGACCCCCTACCCGAGATCCGCCGGTTTTGACACCGACATTGGTGCTTTCATTGAGAGTTCCTCTGTGCCGTCACCAATAGGAAGGATGCCTCTTCCCGTCTTCAAGGACGGCATCTTCGCCGATGGAGCCTTGGCCGCCGGCCAAACTATCCGGCTAGGAGGTTTTCTTATGACCACCTGTCCGGCCACCGCTTCAATGATGACCTCTCGTGTCATCGAGAGCAATCTTCACATCAACTCGGAATTCGCCGAGCAGTTAGATCCAGCAGAGCTCTCGTCTGTAAACGAACTCTTGGATCGGATCGCCGCCCTGGGAGTCGCTACAGACTACAATAGGATCAGGCTTAAAACCGATCTGAGAGAGATTAACTCTCCCCAGGTTACCCACCACGTCACGGTGGTAGAGGAACATCGTGACGATCCTTCTCCCATATTGAAAACTAGTCGTGTCCGGGCTACCGAACCCTCCATGACGGATTCCCGCGGAGGAGCGGATTCCGATCAAGCACTGAACATAAAGTCAGGCATCGGACCGGACTCGTTGGACAACGTTCCACTTTCCAAGCTTCCAAATTCGGAAACTTCTTGGTCCTTGAGCCTCGAGATGGGCAGGGTCCCGTACTCAATTAGGCCCGCCCGTCCAGATATATGCGATCTATCTCTAATCCGACAAGAGCCAGCCGAAACAGTACATCATTACTGGGCCAGATTCCTCCTGGTCATGGACCGGATAAAGGACTGCCGAGAGGAAAACGCAATCTCGATCTTTTGCAACAATTGCACAGACAGGGGAATCTTGAACGCCGTCAGCCGTCGTGAAATCACACGCTTCGCCGACTTGGCATCCATAGTGCGAAAGTACTGTGCCATAGAAAGTTTCTGGAAAACCAAAGATAGGTTTTGGGATAATCCGGCCCCGGATATAGCCCCAGTCCGCAACAAAAGGGTGCATTACACTCAGGCACCAGGTACAAGAACCAAAAAACAGAAGCCCCTTAAAGGGAACGGAACCGTACTGGAGGGATGGCTCAGCAAACCCTGTACAATTCACAGTACCAAGGGCGCCACCCCAACACATAGCCTTCGTGCATGTTGGATATTACGGCAGGTGGCCAAAAGTGGCGAGGAGCTTCTAGCCCCGCGAAACCACACCAACAATACCGGTACGGTATCAACAGTCTTCGAGACTTTCGCATCAAACAATATGCGGAAACGAACAATCCACAGCCTTGCCGAAGTCTACCAAGTAGCAACAACAAATCCTTGGAGCGACGCGGCCATCACCTTCAACGCCAGCGACGAACCTAAATTCCGAACAGCCCGAGCACCAGCCGCATTGGTCCTCAGTCCAATAGTGGACGGCTTTCGACTTACCAAGGTACTCATGGATGGCGGCAGCGGATTGAACCTCATTTATGAGGAAACTCTTCAAAAAATGGAAATAGACTGGAGTCGCATTGAGCGAAGCAGCACAACCTTCAGAGGAATAATCCCTAGCCGGGAAGCACGCTGCACCGGAAAAATCACACTCGATGTGGTGTTCGGCTCACTGGACAATTACAGGTCCGAAGAAATCACGTTCCAAGTGGCCCCACTCAGCAGCGGATACCATGCTATATTAGGACGAGAGGCGTTCACAATTTTCCAAGCCGTACCCCATTACGGGTACATGAAGCTCAAAATGCCTGGGCCCGGCGGAATAATCACTCTCGTTAGTGATCCAAACATAGCACTCCGCGCCGAAAACAAAACAGCCGCATTAGCCCTGGAGGCACTATCCGAAGCCCTAGCGACAGAGGAACTCACTGCGCTGCGCGCTACGGTGCACAGAGACGACGTGATACTCGATAAGAGATCCAACTCCACCTCCTTTAAACCAGCGGACGAAATTATAAAATTCTAGGTCCACCCAACGGACCCGACAAAGACGGCCTCCATCGGGGCACAGTTGAACCCTGATGTAGACGCCGCGCTGCGAGAATTCCTTCGGGAAAATTGGGACATTTTCGCCTGGCATCCTTCAGATATGCCAGGGATCCCTCGCAGGTTGGCAGAGCATAGCCTAAACATCCTAAAAGGGTTCAAGCCAGTCAAACAGGCTCTTCGAAGATTTTCCGAACCCAAAAGACAGGCAATGGGAGAAGAACTAGCCAAACTATTGGAAGCCGGATTCATCAGGGACATCAAACATCCGGATTGGCTAGCAAACCTGGTAATGGTACCAAAGAAGGACAGATCCTGGCGCCTATGTGTCGATTTCAAAGACCTAAATAAAGCCTGCCCAAAGGATCCCTTCCGCCTCCCCCGCATCGACCAAATCATCGATGCCACTGCAGGGCACGATTCATTGTGCTTCCTGGACGCATACTCCGGCTATCATCAAATCAAGATGGCAGAAGCGGATCAAGCCGCAACGGCGTTCATTACTCCATATGGACCATTCTGCTTCAACACGATGCCCTTCGGACTTAAAAACGCCGGCGCAACATATCAGCGCATGATTCAGACATGTCTGGCTACCCAGATCGGCAAAACAGTAGAGGCATACGTAGACGATGTAGTCGTCAAAACCAAACACGTCGAAACTCTAGTAGACAACTTGAGGGTCACATTCGACAACCTCCGAGCATATGACATCAAGCTGAACCCGGAAAAATGCGTTTTCGGCGTATCAGCCGGAAAGCTCTTGGGCTTCATTGTATCCGGTAGAGGAATTGAAGCAAATCCGGCCAAAATCCAAGCCCTATCACAGCTGGATATTCCAAAAAACCTCAAACAGATCCAGAAATTGACTGGATGCATGGCGGCTCTCAGTCGCTTTATCTCCCGCCTAGGAGAAAAGGCATTGCCCCTCTATCGCCTCCTCAGGCACACCGAACACTTCGAGTGGACGGATGCTGCCACTGCCGGACTCGAAGAAATAAAGGCCATATTGGCAACGAATCCGGTCCTGGCTGCGCCCAACCTGGGCGAACCTATGTTGTTATACATCGCGGCAACACATCAAGTAGTAAGCGCGGTGCTCGTCGTAGAACAAGAGACAGAAGGGCATAAATTCCCTCTTCAAAAACCAGTGTACTATGTATCCACTGTTTTAACCCCCTGCAAGTCCCGTTACCCGCACTATCAAAAGATAGCATATGCGGTGTTCATGGCATCCCGGAAGCTCCGACACTACTTTCAAGAGTGTTCGATAACAGTGGCCTCCGAAGTACCCCTAAATGACATTATAAATAACCGCGACGCAATGGGCAGGATTGCAAAATGGGCCATTGAGCTCTTACCATTCGACATAACTTATAAACCCCGGCGAGCTATAAAGTCGCAAGTTTTGGCTGACTTTGTCGCTGAGTGGACTGAAGCCGAACTCCCTAAAGAGTACGTCGCATACTCCAATTGGATTATGCATTTCGACGGCTCCAAAATGTTGGCTGGATTGGGGGCTGGCATCGTACTAACATCCCCAACCGGGGACAAAGTCCAATACGTACTTCAAATAATGTACACGGACTCCAACAATGCAGCCGAATACGAGGCCCTCTTACATGGACTCCGGATGGCAATCTCCATGGGCATCCAATGCCTAGAGGTGCGCGGGGACTCAAACCTCGCAATATCCCAAGTAAATGGAGACTTTGACGCCAAGGATCCAAAAATGGCAGCCTATCGCAACGCTGTCCTTAAAATGTCAGCTCGGTTCGAAGGACTTGAATTCCACCACGTTGCGAGAGATAATAACCAAGCGGCCGACGTATTGGCACGCATCGGCGCAAAACGTGACGCTGTCCCTCCAAATATCTTCTTGGAACGGCTGTTCAAGCCATCCGTACTATGGGAAGAGGAGTCCGGAAATAACAAACCGGAGGTGACCGCAGAGCAATCTGACATAACCAGCGATCCAGCCGACGAAACAACACCCTCAGCTCACGACATAATGGCAGTAATCGCCCCATGGACAGAGCCGTTCCTAGCCTACTTGCTTAGGCAGGAACTCCCCGAACACCATAATGAGGCCCGCTGTGTAGTCCGGCGATCTAAAGCCTACAAGGTCCATGAGGGAGAACTCTATAAGAAAAGCACAACCGGAGTCCTTCAAAGGTGTATCTCCGAAGAGGAAGGGCGAGACCTTCTGGCTGAAATTCACGCCGGACTAGGCGGACACCACGCCGCAGCCCGGGCCCTTGTAGGAAAGGCATTCCGTACAGGATTTTATTGGCCGACGGCCTGGGCAGATGCTCAGGACTTAGTCCAAAGATGCGTCGGTTGTCAGCTCTTTGCTAATCAGAGCCACATGCCACCCACCGCCCTCAAAACTATACCCATTACCTGGCCATTCGCTATCTGGGGGCTTGACATGGTTGGACCACTTAAAGGGGGAACCCACAAGCAAAGGTACCTATTGGTCATGGTGGATAAATTCACCAAATGGATAGAGGCCAAGCCAGTTAAAACGGCAGAGTCCGGACCAGTGATAGACTTTATATCCGGGGTAGTACACCGTTATGGTGTCCCCCACAGCATCATCACCGATAATGGCACGAACTTCACGGCCGATGAGGTTAAATCATGGTGCAAAAATATGGGCATCAAGCTCGATTACGCTTCAGTCTATCATCCTCAAACCAACAGTCAAGTGGAACGAGCAAATGGTCAAATAATGAGCGGCATCAAACCCAGACTTGTGCGGTCCCTTACGAAATCTGACACGCACTGGGTAGAGGAGCTCGACTCCGTGCTCTGGGGGCTGCGGACAACACCTAACCGTACTACCGGATTCACACCATTTTTTATGGTATACGGCGCAGAAGCAGTTTTGCCCTGCGACATCATTCATGACTCACCTCGAGTGCGCATGTACGAAGAAAGAGAAGCCGAGTTGGATCGGCAGGACAGCTTGGACGCATTGGAGGAAGAACGTGACGTCGCCAAGGCTCGTTCCGCATTCTATCAGCAGCAGGCTCGAAGATACCAAAGCAGAGAAGTACGGGCCAAGACTTACAACGTTGGCGAACTGGTTCTATGCCTGCCAGACAAGAAAAAGGACAAGCTCAAGCCCAAATGGGAAGGCCCCTTCATCATCGATAAAGTCTTGACCGGCGGAGCGTACCGTCTACGAAATGCGTCGGATAACCGACTTGAGCCGAACCCATGGAACTCATTGTACCTGGGGGCTTCTTTACCAGAAGCTTAATTATAAGGGCTTCATGCCCAGCACATGTGTCAAGCCTCCACATGTAACTTTTATTCACCATTATATGCATCGATATGACTTAAGTTTTGGCCAAGTTGGGTTGCCTGGCTCCTGTGCTTACCCCTACATTCCCGATTGTTCGGCTAGGAGGTAAAGGGAGCACCTCTGCGATTGTTACTGCCGGGTCAGCCGGATGTGTACCTCAGACTGGGTGAAGCCGAAAGCTAGCGTTCTTAAGGGAATATTCGGTCGGTGACTTAAAAGATGATTTTTTATCCACTTATTTATCTGCCCCCAGATGTTTTTCTGCTTTTTTCGCAGTCCGGACATGCACTTTAGGGCATGCCACCCCCAGAGGAAAGGAACCCTTAACGGAACTATTCTCCCGGAAGATGTTTCTTACTACCCATGTAATATAACATAACTAGTTGGGCACTTGTCTGATAAAGCACTAATGACCCCTACGCCTGGTCTCCATGCATACCCCGGTTGTTTCATAACCAAGAAGGTATTCGGACACACTCCGGACTCTAGGGTCCCGAGGTCGAAGCGAAAAGGTCGGCAAAGACAAACGATCTACAATCCGGCTAGAAGGCATTTTATATGTCATTTTATAATACATTGTCAAATCTACTGATTGTATTCTTCCTCAATCCCGTCTAACAGGTTGTCTAATTTAGAGTCCTGTTGGGAAAATTTAGCGGCCAACTCTACTTGGCCGTATACTAAACTCATAGGGATCTCCTTCCCATCGGGCCCCACAGGTCCAACTTCGGCCATGTGGTTGGGATCCGCCTTCTTGTACCGCGTCTTTACCATGGCCCAGGCCTCCCTGGCACCTTGGCGGCAGGCCGAAATCTTCCATAAATGGAAGTGCTGCCGCACTCCCTGAAGCTTCTCCGCAAGCTCCCCAAGACCCTCGGGTAAGGAGAAGGCTGGCCATAAAGCCTGGATGACGCTGCTCATTGCCTGCCGAACTTGTTCGATCAGTTGCAACAATTCGGGAAGTTGATCACCCGTTGATACGGGCATCTCCTCCGCAGGGCGACCTGTGAGCATACCTGCAGACATATTCTGTCAAATTGACTTCCTCGCCGAACTCTTCTTTTCAAAGGAGTTCGCTCAAGCACTTACTATAGATGCCGCGACGAAGCCGCTGATTCTCCTTAACGGAGCCCGACAACTCAGCCCGAACGCCTTTTAGCTCTTCTCCAAGCTGGGCATGGGCATCCTGGAGCTTGTTCCTTTCATGCTGCACCTTATGCAGCACCCTCTCGCCGGCCTTTAGTTGGCGCAGAAGTTCTTGCCTGTCTGGATCTTGTCCGGCAGCACCTGCAACGTCATTTTTTAGACTTGCGCAAAGGCCAAACGCTACTTATCTTTCTAAAATAATGCGTTACCAGGAGTGGTCCCTGTGTTTCCTCCTGCGCCAGAGAGTGCGGCCTCAAGTTGGGCCTTGCACTCTTGCAGCTCCTGAGACAGTTGGGTATTCTTCTCGGTAAGATCCTACGTTTCATATGATCCTTAAATCAGTTAATATAACTACTTTAAGTCTCGGGGGCTACTGGCATATACAACTATTAAATTCTCTTACCCGTATGTCTTTTACATACTGCTCCGTGGCTCTGGTAAAACCATCTTGAGCAGCATGAAGGTGCGCCTCCCCCGCGTTAAAGGCATTCAACGCCTCGGGGGAGGAGCACACGTCACGAAATACTGTCCGGCGGTGCCTGTGATTCATGGCACTCTCCACCTCAGACTTGGTGGCGGACAGTCTGTCGGCATCCTCCGTCGGAGGAACGTCCGGCTCGCGCCTTGCGCTCGCCTCCCCCTCCAGACCAGGTGCTGGAGCCTGGCTGGTAGAGGTTGGATTGGCAACCTCCACGCCCGCAGTCCGGCGGGGGCTTTTTTCCCTACAAAAGTCATGAGCACTCAAACTCTTCCTAGGAACGTTGCTCTAAATAATGAATTGTGAGCTACACCTTTGTGGCGACGTTTCAGTCCGCGCTGCGCTCCTCTTCCGCCTACTAGTCCGGACTGGCCTTTGTTGGTCAGCCACCGCGGGCTCGGCTTCTCGCCCTAGGGGCGCCTCCTGCACAGCGCCATCATATACGGTGGTCAGAAATAAGCAAGGAAGGAATGACAGTGCCAGGACTTCGGTCGCAATCACCTGGGAAGACGGATATAGTCCGGGATAGTCGGCCGTGATGGCAACTAAACCATTGTCCATGCTGAGCTGGTGGAACACCCCGTCGATTAGCTCCACCTTTATGTCCGGATCCTCTTCGGAGGCCGGATCCCGGGATCTCTCTGGATCCTCGGGTTGCGGAGCTGGACTTAGCATGTCCTCCATGATCCGGCGCAGTTCCTGCGTCGAAAGAAGAACACAATATAAGAAACTTAAGTTTCAAAAAGCATGGGTCGGGCACGCAGAGTGCTCGCTTACCCAAGGCCGGGGATTATTCATGGAGAACCCATTTAACGGGTTCGTCCGAAGGAAATCCTCCTTCTCCCCCTTATACAGGCCGGACAGGATCGTCACCAGGTCTTCGACCGAATCCGGCCCTTTGCGGCCATGACGGGTGGCGTCGTCCTCCCCGTTGAAATCCCACATGGGGTGGCCCCTGTATTGTAGTGGCTGCACCCCCCGCATAATGCATGTTGCCATGACTCCAATCATGGTCAACCCGGAATGGGCCAGTAACCTTATTCGGCCCATCAAATAATGGACGCTCTTGTCTTCCTCCAGTTGGGGGCTCCGCGGACGCCAACTAAGGCGTTTCTTCAGAGGAGCATTGCTGAACTCCGGGAGGCTGATCCGAACAGGGTCCGGCAGCGGAGCGTCTTCTATATAAAACCATCCCGAAGGCTAGTCTTCGGACGCCTTCTTAGGGGTTCCGGATGGATATTCGGTCCCGGCAATGCGCCATATTTCGGCGCCGCCCACTTGATATATGGACCCCTCGTGAGAGCGGGGTACAAGGCAGAACAACCTCTTCCACAGCGCGAAATGGGGCTCAATGCCCAGGAATAGCTCCCAAAGAGCGACGTAACCCGCAATATGCAGGATTGAGGCGGGCGTGAGGTGATGAAGCTGGAGTCCGTAGAACTCCAGGAGCCCGCGGAGGAATGGATGTACAGGAAATCCGAGCCCCCTTATCAGATAGGGGACGAAGCATACCCGCTCCCCTTTGTTGGGACTTGGGGTAACCTCCGCTTGCTTCCCACCTTTGTAAGTGGCCAGCCCGGCTCGAACCGGAACCATAAAGGCCGGAGGGAGATATCCCCCCGCTTGGAGCTTCACCAGCTCGTTGTGCGGAACAGAGCATCTCCTCCAATCTCCAGGCAAAGGGCTGGGAGCGCGAGAAGAGGAGACGCGTTGACGGTCCATGATGGAATGGATTCTTGGTCGAAAGCAATCCGATGAGTATTTGCGGGAGGAAGATGGTGATTTGGATCTGGATTCTTGCCTCCCTTATAGGCAGATTATTCGCACAACTAGGGGGTAAAACATAAAAGACACCCTGGCTTTTCACATTCGCGCGACGCGTGGAAGAAGGCCATTATTGGGCGTGGAAGCCAAGACGCGCAACATTGATGAGGAAGCCGGACACTGTTCGGCAGGTACGTAGAACTTGAAGGAGAACCCGCCTTGTAACGCCGAAGACTACACACATGCTGGACTTATCGTCATTGAAGCTTGGTTCGGGGGCTACTGAGGGAGTCCCGGATTAGGGGGTGTCCGGATAGCCAAACTACCATCATCGGCCGAACTATCATCAGCCGGACTATCATCATCGACCGGACTCCAAGACTATGAAGATACAAGATTGAAGACTTCGTCCCGTGTCCGGATGGGACTTTCCTTGGCGTGGAAGGCAAGCTTGGTGATACGGATACGTAGATCTCCTACCATTGTAACCGACTCTATGTAACCCTAGCCCTCTCCGGTGTCTATATAAACCGGATGGCTCTAGTTCGTAGGACACAACAACAACCATTACAATCATACCATAGGCTAGCTTCTAGGGTTTAGCCTCCTTGATCTCGTGGTAGATCCACTCTTGTAAACATCCACAATATCAATATCAATCAAGCAGGACGTAGGGTTTTACCTCCATCAAGAGGGCCCGAACCTGGGTAAAACATCGTGTCCCTTGTCTCCTATTACCATCCGCCTAGACGCACAGTTCGGGACCCCCTACCCGAGATCCGCCGGTTTTGACACCGACAGTCTCCCTTTGAATTGAAGCCTTACACTCCCTGGATTATGAGATTCCTCAGATCAAGGTCTTCAATCAACTACAAGGCTGCCACACTTAACCATGGCAGTTACTTGCCCCCTATTGAAGTCCTCAAGTAGACATTTTCCTCAGCTGATGAAAAGGGCAAGGTCACTGCAATTGTTGATGAGGGCATTCTTCCATTGGATGGACAGTTCTGCAAAGCTGCATTGTATTCCACTAATGATGACTCTGCCACTCATGATTCTGCCACCAATGCATCAAAGCAAAGTCCTCAAGCCACAGCTCCAAGGGTGATGACTGATCGTGAGCTTCTCCTCAGTCTTCATTAGAAGGTCGTTCGCAACCATAAATGGGTCAAGCGTCAGTTTGGTTCAATTCTTCACAACATGACTGCTACACATAATTCAGTGAAGAAGAACCACTCTACCTCCATGAATTTTTGATTGCACCTAGGCTGTTCTGACTCATCTCTATGGTGATGAGGATCCCAAGCAGATGGGCTTCAAGCAGGACTTCAGCTGGTCAAAGCCTCCGGCAAAGAAATTCAAGAAAGCCGAAATTCCTCCCTTGGTGCCCACCTCATATTCTCCATCGCGCGATACCGATGAAAATGAAGACTTGGACGACACTGCGGCAGTCCCTACTCCAACAACCGACCCCAACAATGCTGGCGCTCCTCCATCAACTATGGGATGAAATTCTTCAGGGGCGCTAGTCCTCATTTTTCGTCCCTTTTGGTCATTTGATGAAAAAGGGGGAGAAATTTGAGTTAGTCTTCAAGCAGGTCTATGTATATGGGTGTTTTTTTGTTAAGTTGCAACTCTCGCTCTTCTGAAGTGTTTGTTGATTGAGTTGTAATCTTAAGTCCGATGGTGACCTGATAGTTTTGCTCTATTTTTCTGCATGCTATTTCCTCATATATGCTATGCACGCATGCTGAATTACATCACTCACCATATTTCATCATGCATTTAAAATCTTCATTCGGTATGTTAAATGCGTGTATGAATTACAAGATATAGGGGGAGATCTCCATGATTCTACTCTTCAAATGTGCATTGCTTCAAAAGCTCATTCTTCACTATGCACATCTTCAGGGGGAGTTCTTCTATATCTTGCAATCAAATTCCTCTATATTGAGCACTTTCAATTCATATGTTTATCCATGTTGAAAACTTAACCTATATTGTCATCAATCACCAAAAAGGGGGAGATTATAAGTGCATCTAGTGCCCCTTAGTGATTTTGGTGTATTGAAGACTTATAGGTTAAGGGACTAATATGTTTGTGAGTGTACACATGCTCTATAAGTCGATGAGGAGTTTGATATTTATAGTGAAAGTCGACCCCTAAAAATGAATGTCTTCAGCTGAAGACTTTGGTTCTCCTGAAGACTTTGAAAGTGATGAAATTGGTGCGACCTTGAAGCCTTGGATATTCATGCGAGGATTATGAAGCATGAAGACCTTTGTTTTCGTAGTTTCATTTTCTCTTTCTTGAGTCATAGGAAACACCGTACTTTTAAAGGGGATTGAGGTAATAGTAAGGAAACTGATTTCCAAGTGATGCTCATCTCAAAATCCTACACCTACCCAATCCTTTCGAGTGAAGCCATTGGAAATCTCATATCAGTTCAATCAATTTCTTCAGTGATAGAGACAAAGATCTTCTGGTCTCCGAGGAATTTGTTCTGACTGAGGAGTTAGGAATTCGCTGGTGCGGATTGCCTACACAGTGAGGAACATGATAGCCCTGAGGAATTCGAACCTCAAATCCGACCATTGTTGTGCTACGCGCCAGCTATCCAAAATATCCTACCACCTAACGGTCATATCCTTGAAGGGCATTTATGTCTTATCATGTCGGGCTGCTCCCTAGGCTATAAATAGCCGCCCCCTACAAGCACTAGCTGGTTGGCTGCTCCGAGAGAAACTGACACTTGTCAATTGAGAGCAACCCATCCTCCGAGGACTTTGAGCAAAAATCATCAAGTGAGGAAAACCCAAATCCCAAACCCAAACACCTACAAACCCAAAGTGATTGAGCATCATTGAAGAGATTGTTCCTGTGAGCAACCGACACTTGTTACCTTTGAGGACTGTGTATCCTCCAGAAGGTTAGGCGTCATGGTCTGAGCATCCAAGAGGAATTGTGGATCGCCGACTGACCAAGTCTGTGAAGGTTTGGAAGTCACCTATGAAGACTTACCACGAGTGTTGGGCAAGGTCTGTGTGATCTTAGCTCAAGGAGAATATGGTGAGGACTGTGTGTCCTCAAGTTTAAATACTCAGCCGCTCCAACCAGACGTACAACTGTCACAGCAGTTGGAACTGGTCTACCAAATCATTGTCTTCACCAAGCCTACTGGTTCTATTTCCTCAACCCTTTCATTTCCTCATTCATATGTTGATGAACCTGATCATTACTGTTTGAAGACTCTGACTAAATACTTTCTCCATTTCCTCAATCCAATTTCTTCAGTCACATTGTCTTCAGCCTACTTATCCTGTGTTTACGCTTTCTGTACTCTGTGTCCGTATTTCATTTCATCATGATGACTATGCTATTGCTCTATGATGCTTATACCTGAGTACTTATTCCGCCGCTAGTTGTTCGTGACTTAGGAATTTCCTCACCCTAAAATTCCTCAGTGATGAATTTGTAAAAATTGCCTATTCACCCCCGTCCAGTCGACTTAACGCACTTTCAGATAGAACTTGAGGGAATATTTGTTCTACCTTTAGCTCCTCGTTGGGTTCGACACTCTTATTTATCGAAGAAGGCTACAACTGATCCCCTATACTTGTGGGTTATCAAGACCTTTTTCTGGCACCGTTGCCAGGGAGCAATAGCGTGGGGTGAATATTCTCATGAGTCCTTGTTTGCTTTATCACTAAGTAGTATTTATTTCCTGTTCTAAGTTGTTCTCTATCTTTTGTTATGGATATGGACCACGAAACACCAAAAAAATAGTGGTACTTGCTACTCATGGAGATGGGGAACCTCCTAAAACCCTCGATGCTTGTTATGTGAAAAATATTATGCTCTACTTTGATAATCCCGAGAAAACCCCATTCAACTTGATAATGGGAGTAACGTTGGATCAACATGAATACTTTAGGGATTATCGCTTAACTCATAAAGGGAAATTTTTATGGGATCAAATTGAGATATGATTATACTTGTTGCTCTAGGATGAACACTCCACACCTTCCCTTTACATGCAAATTTAATGATAATGAAACCTTGGCTTCTTATGCTAATGGTATATATGATTATTATGATGTGGAACGAATAGAAGAATTTGTTGGTTTTAAGGGTGCTTATGAAATTGAATCTTTGTTTGAAAAGTATGAAGATTTTGATGATTCAGTTTGTAGACCTGAAAATTTTGCTATCCTTAAATATTGCTATGATAACTATAAATACAATTATGATATTTATGTGTTTATTGAAAAAGTCTCCGTTGTACAAGAAGAGACTAATATTTTGCAGCAGTCTATGGAAGAAGGAATTGATGAAACTGTGAGATCATTGGATGAAAAAGATGAGGAGGAGAGCGAAGAACAAAAGGAGGAAGAGCGGATTGATCACCCGTGCCCACCTTCTAATGAGAGTAACTCTTCAACTCATACATTGTTTAATGTCCCTTCGTTCTTACCGAAGGATGAATGCTATGATAATTGTTATGATCCTGTTGATTCATTTGAGATATCCCTTTTTGATGTACTAGATGATTGTGGCCATGATGCCAATATGAATTATGCTTATGGAGATGAACTTGGTATTGTTCCTTATGTTAAACATGAAATTGCTTCTATTGCACCCACACATGATAGTCCTATTATCTTTTTTCAATTCTACAAACTACACTATATCGGAGAGGTTTGTTCTTATTAAGGATTATATTGATGAGTTGCCTTTTACTGTGGCACATGATGATTTTGATGAATATAATATGCATGTGCTTGCTGCTCCTACTTTCAATTATTATGAGAGAGGAACTACATCTCCACCTCTCTCTGTTCCCAACACGAAAAAATTGCAAGAAACTACTTATGCTATGTATTGGCCTTTACTTGATGTGCATGAATTGTTCTTGTATAACATGCTGATGCATAGGAAGAGAGTTAGACTTCGTCATTACATGATATATGTTGCTTTGTGCTCACTACTAAATGCCAAATCATTGTTAATTAAAATTGGCTTTGATATACCTTGGGATCCGGGTGGATCCATTACTTGAGCACTTTATGCCTAGCTTAATGGCTTTAAAGAAAGCGCTGCCAGGGAGACAACCCGGAAGTTTCAGAGAGTCATTTATTTCTGTTGAGTGCTTTATAAAGTTTAAAAACAAAAAGAATATAGAGGGGAACTTAAAACTTTTTCATGAAAGAGAAGCGATTGGAAGTTATGCATTGGGGAAGTGAGGGCCGACCTTGTACACTTGTGTTCATGCTCATGGAAAAAATGTAGAATTTTTTATGAAGATTCTCACAAAAATAGTTATCCCCTTCTAAAATTTCATTGTATTATAAAAATAATGTGCCAAGATTTGCCTTTAGGATGAGTAGATTGCTTGTTGGTATGTGCAGTGCAAAAACAGAAACTTTGGCTGTAGCGCGCGATTTTACATTTTTTACTAGAACGGCGAAAGGTTCTGAAACTTTTTGCACAGTCTTGATATACAAATTTTTTATTTTTTCGTATTTTTTTCAGAATTGTTGGAGTATCATAAGTATGGTGAATGTTCAGATTACTACAGACTGTCCTGTTTAAGACAGAGTCTATTTTTGATGCATTGTTTTGCTTGTTTTGATGAAACTATCGATTTTATCAGTGGTATAAGCCATGGAAAAGTTATATTACAGTAGATACAATGCAAAAACAAAATATGAATTGGTTTGCAACAATACTTAGAGTAGTTATTTCCTTTATTATACTAACGGATCTTACCAAGCTTTCTGTTGAGTTTTGTGTGGATGAAGTGATCAAAGATCGAGGAGGTCTCGATATAAAGAGGAGGAGGAGAGGCAAGAGCTCAAGCTTGTGGATGCCCAAGGCACCCCAAGTAAATATTCAAGGATACTCAAGCGTCTAAGCTTGGGGGTGCCCCTGAAGGCATCCCATCTTTCTTCAACAAGTATCGGTATGTTTTCGTCTTCGTTTCATTGATGTGATATGTGTAAATCTTGGAGCGTCTTTTGCATTTAGTTTTAATTTTTATTTTATGCACCATGCTGGTATGAGATAGTCCATGGTTGATTTATATAATTCTAATTGCACTTCACTTATATCTTTTGATTATGGCTTCATAGAATGCTTCATGGGCTTCACTTATATCATTTGAAGTTTGGATTGCCTGTTTCTCTTCACATAGAAAATCGATGTTCATAGAATGCTCTTTTGATTCACTTATATTTGTTAGAGCATGATATTTTGTGGAAATAATTAAACTCTCATGCTTCATTTATATCTATTTAGAGAGACAAAGGGAATTGGTCATTTGCAAGGTTAGTCATAAAAATCCTACATAAAACTTATGGATCACTGAATATGATATGTTTGATTCCTTGCAATAGTTTTGCAATAGAGATGAAATATGTGGGAAGTACTAGTAAACGGTTGTGGTTAGTAAGAATATTGGTGTTAAGGTTTGTGATTCCCGAATAATGCACGTATAGTTTCTCGTTATGCTGGGAAGTTGGAGCACAATTTATCCTTGATTGTCTATCTTTGTGTGAAGGTCGGGGGCGCGCGATGGTTAACTCCTACCAACCTCCCCCCAGGAGCATGCATAGTATTACTTTGCTTTGAGGGCTATTAAACATTTGCAATACGTTTATGAGTTCTTTATGACTAATGTGAGTCCATGGATTATAAGCACTCTTACCTTTCCGCAATTTGCTAGCCTCTACGGTACCGTGCATTGCCCTTTCTCACCTCAAGAGTCGGTGCAAACTTCACAGGTGCATCCAAACCCCGTGATATGGTATGCTCTATCACACATAAGCCTTATTACATCTTCCTCAAAACAGCCACCATACCTACCTATTATGGCTTTTCCATGGCCATTTTGAGATATATTGCCATGCAACTTCCACCGCTTCCGTTTGATGACTTGAGCATTCATTGTCATATTGCTTTGCATGATCATATAGCTGACATAGTAGTTGTGGTTCAGCCACCATTCATCATTTTTCATACATGTTACGCTAGATCATTGTACATCCTGATACATTGCTAAAGGCATTCTTATAGAGTCATACTTTGTCGAGTTGTAATTTTTATCTCTTTTGAGTTATAAGTAAATAGAAGTGTGATGATCATCATTATTCATTTTTAGAGCAGTGCCCCAGTGAGGAAAGGATGATGGAGACTATGATTCCCGCACAAGTCGGGATGAGACTCTGGACAGTGAGAGAGAAAAAAGAAAAAAAAGAAAAAGGAAAGAAAAATAAAAGAAAAAGAAAAAAGAGAAAAAAAAACAAAGAGAGAAGGGGAATTTTTAGTATCCTTTACCACACTTGTGCTTCAAAGTAGCATCATGTTTTCCATATGGAGAGTCTCCTATGTTGTCACTTTCATATACTAGTGGGAATATTTCATTATAGGATTAGATGCACACCCACTTAGTTTTCATATGGAGCTTTCATACACTTATAGATCTTAGTGCATTCATTGCATGGCAATCCCTACTCCTCGCATTGATATCAATTGATGGGCATCTCCATAGCCCGTTGGTTAATCGCGTTGATGTGAGACTTTCTTTCTTTTTTGTCTTCTCTATATTTATCCCTGTCATCATACTCTATTCCACCCGTAGTGCTGTATCCATGGCTTGCGCTCATGTATTGCGTGAGGGTAGAAAAAGCTGAAGCGCGTTAAAAAGTATGAACCAATTGCTTGGCTCACACCTGGATAGTACATGATTTATACTTTGTGTTAGGAAGACAGAGCATGACAAGACTATATGATTTTGTAGGGATAACATTCTTTAGCATTCATATTTTGAAAGCCATGATTGTTTGTTGGGATGACTCGGTATTGATGTGTTTATGTCAAATTATAGACTATTGCTTTGAAGCACTTATGTCTTAATATTCATGCCATGACTATATATATGATCAAGTTTATGCTAGGTAGCATTCCACATCAAAAAATATCTTTTTTATCATTTACCTACTCGAGGACGAGCAGGAATTAAGGTTGAGGATCCTAATACGTCTCCGTCGTATCTACAATTTTTGACTGTTTCATGCCAATATTATTCAACTTTTACATATTTTGGCAACTTTTTATATGATTTATTTGGACTAACTTACTTATCCAGTGCCCAATGCCAGTTCCTGTTTGTTGCATGTTTTTGTTTCGCAGAAAATCCATATCAAGCAAAGTCCAAACGCGATAGAAATCTATGAATAATTATTTTGGAATATTTGTGAATTTTAGGAGATGAATTCAACGCAAACCGAGCCCCGAGGCCTCCACAACCCACCAGGGCATGCCACCAGGCCCAGGCGCACCCTGGTGTATCGTGCCCTCCTTGAACGTCGGTTGGAGCTCTACTTAGGGTGCAATGAAGCTTATATCCAGAAAATATCATGTAAAAATCTCAGCGCAACCGGAGTTACGGATCTCCGGGAATTTAAGAAACCATGAAGGGCCAGATCTGGGGAACGCGAAACAGAAGAGAACAGAGAGAGAGATCCAATCTCGGAGGGGCTCCCGCCCCTCCTCCGCCATGGAGACCATGGACCAGAGGGGTAACCCTCCTCCCATCTAGGGGGGAGGCCAAGGAAGAAGAAGATGGAGGGGGGCTCTCTCCCCCTCTCTCCCGGTGGCACCAGAGTGCCGTCGGGCCCAGGATTGTATCGGTGTACAAAAGTATGGGCTCTTCTGTACCCCTTACTTGTGCACGGGTAGTCGTAGCCACACCCATGACAAGGCTTGGCAGGTTAGCAGGAGACAAAACACAAGACTACCAAGATAGTGTTTAAGATGGAAAATAAAGAGCAGAAAACAACCTAGGCCTTCCCCGGCAACTCCCTTGCCGGGCAACCTATGTGGCCCTAGCAAGAGCCTTGCTGGGACGACCTACGAAGTAGCAACAAGGCCATCACCCTTGAGGCTGAGAGCTTTGACACCATCGACGGCGTCAAGGCCAAGGCTCGGGGGCGCATGAAAAGTAGGATGCAGATCTTTGTGAAGATTGATAGCCTGTGGGTCCACGTGGGACCAGAAGACAAAGATCCCCGGCAATACCCTTGCCGGGGATGACCGCCTTGCCAGGGACGATTGTGGGGCCATAGCCAGGCCCATGCCCGACAAGTTTTTGCCACCTCAGCACCGTTCTAGCGTGATAACCAGCTTGCCAACTAGGCAGACGCCTGCGTGGCGGCATGCAGATCTTTGTGGAGGCTCTACCACCGCGCCAACACAGTAGCTAGCTAGCAGAGTGGCATTGCATGCCTTGTCAGCCTGGATGCGTGTCAAGGCAAGGAAGGGCAACTATGGATGGGACGACTTCTGTTGCCGTCCCCGATAAAGTGAAGGGCACGTAGGCAACGCATTAAATGTGTTTGTCCTATGATGCCAACGATAAGTATGTACACTGTAGATACTTTCCACCTCGTGTGTGCCACTGTGGCAACCCCTTTGACATATAAAAGGAGGCCCGAGGTGTACTGAGAGAGGATTCAGACTTTTTGGACCGGGCATGCACCGCAGCTAGTTCAAGAGCTCAAGAATACAGAATATACACACATGACTAGTGTTTTACGCACAAGTGCGTCCTGAACCTGGGTAAAAATCCCTCGCGCTGATCACTAGACCTGCTTTTCACGCAGCTCTCTCGGCGCCAACTGTAGAAGGGATCGCCCCTGATCCCACAAGTGTTCGTTTCCCCCGACATCTTTGGCGCGCCAGGTAGGGGCATTTGTTGTGAGAATCTGGTCTAGCAGTTAGTGCAGCAGCTTCTTCATCTTCATGGCTCCGAAGAAGAAGACGATCACAGCGGTCGGTTCATCTAGGGCTAGTCCACCCATGCTAGCGCGGACGGGCGAAGTGGAGGGCGCTGGTGGCGGAGGAACCCAAGGTCATCCATGCCACCCTGATACCAGAAGTCGGGCGAGCGGTGCCATCTGCAGCCATGGTGATGATCCGTGCAGCAACAGAAAGCTAAGTCATGCCAAACCTTGAGTAATTTCCTTTTTGTAAGGCTATTTTCCTCGAACGGTCTCAGTTTTTGTGTGGAAAACCTGCATGCGAAGGAACCATGCCTATTGGTAGCGCCTTTGTTCTGTTTCGAGTCCGCTCAACAGCTCAAGTGGCTGCGCCGAGAACGGGAAGGTGGCTTGCCTGGCAGTGATATCCCCAAGCAGGTTGCCAAGGATCCGTTCCTCAAAGCGCCCACGGCAAGGGTTAACGCGCCGGCAAGCCTATCCAACTAAGCATAGGGTGTAGTACATACAAGGAGAGATCAAACAGGGAAATAACATGCATTCAGTTCAAAACACAGCAAAGTTATATTACATCAGTGATTGTCGCGGTTCTAACTTAAGATAAAATTGT
This sequence comes from Triticum aestivum, assembly GCF_018294505.1. Taxonomy (NCBI): domain Eukaryota; kingdom Viridiplantae; phylum Streptophyta; class Magnoliopsida; order Poales; family Poaceae; genus Triticum; species Triticum aestivum. Next base: position 97,114,281 of record NC_057813.1, on the reverse strand, counting down.
CTTGGGTGCGATCTTGCAGCGGCAACAAGAAATGGAGCAACTAATCCCGGCGCTGGCCCTCCAGCCTCTTGACTCCGCCGACGCAGCTGATGATGGGCTCGACGCGCTCCTCGAGCGCCTGGAGATCAGCATCCTCTGGCAAGCTCTCAAGCACGTTGGCGAAGTCGACGCTCCGATTCCAGTGTGCCACCTTGGTGAGCACCTTGGTCAAGGCGCCCTGGCAAAGCTTCCAGGCCTCCTCGGCCAGATAAGTTGCCCTATTGGAGTGGAGGAGCTTCAGGGCGTCGAGGACGCCCTCGAAGAATAGGGTTAGCCTGGCACTGTCAGTCACGTTCACTTCATGGGAGAACATGAAGTTCGGCATGCCCATGATGGACAACTTCGTGGTGAGCCTCTCCGCAACATCCACAAGACGGCTGGTCCAGAGCTTCGCGCTGGCCACAAGCTCGTTGTGGGTGGCGAAGGCATTATGCAGCAGTTATCTCTCATCCGCGAGATCCTTGATCATGGTTGTCGGTGTCAAAACCGGTTGATCTCGGGTAGGGGGTCCCAAACTGTGTGTCTAGGCGGATGGTAACAGGAGACAAGGGACACGATGTTTTACCCAGGTTCGGGCCCTCTTGATGGAGGTAAAACCCTATGTCCCGCTTGATTAATATTGATGATATGTGTTACAAGAGTGGATCTACCACGAGATCAAGGAGGCTAAACCCTAGAAGCTAGCCTATGGTATGATTGTTGTTCGTCCTATGGACTAAAGCCATCCGGTTTATATAGACACCGGAGAGGGCTAGGGTTACACAAAGTCGGTTACAATGGTAGGAAATCTACATATCCGTATCGCCAAGCTTGCCTTCCACGCCAAGGAAAGTCCCATCCGGACACGGGACGAAGTCTTCAATCTTGTATCTTCATAGTCTTGGAGTCCGGCCGATGATGATAGTTCGGCTATCCGGACACCCCCTAGTCTGGAACTCCCTCAGTAGCCCCTGAACCAGACTTCAATGACGACGAGTCCGGCGCGCATGTTGTCTTTGGCATTGCAAGGCGGGTTCTTCCTCCGAATAATTTATAGAAGATTGTGAACATCAGGATAGTGTCCGGCTCTGCAAAAATAAATTCCACGTACCACCGTAGAGAGAATAATATTACACAAGTTCAATCTGCTGACGTATTTTGTGGCGTGACGTCATACCACTACCAAGCCTTTACTCAATTGTTTTTATTGTTCCACCTCCGCGCGTTTAGCGAGGCGGTTTCCTTGGCACGTCTTGTCGAAGCAGAGATCGTGTTCCCTTATTCCGGGATTCCCATCAATACGGAAGTGGGTAACCCAACTGCGCCATTGATTGTGACGCTTGGGAGATAAGCAAGTTTTACCAGGCCGGTGGGGACACATGTTTTTGTCCGCCCATATAAGGGGATAAAGATCCAACCCTTTTACCTGCGCCTTCTTCCTCGGCTTATCCATCTCCGCGAACTCGAGCTCCAGCGCCCAAGTCCGCACTTCTCACCTCAACCTTCTCCAACTATGTCCGGAGCGGGAGGCAAGTGGATGGCCTCCTCCGTCACGGAGGGGCAGATCTAGAAGCTGCGCGACGCCGGATATTTGTCCAGCGACATCGCGCACCGGCTCCCCGACGAGGGAGAGCTCATCCCCACCCCCAGGCCCCATGAGACGGTAGTATTTCTTCCCCATTTCCTCCGCGGACTAGGCTTCCCACTTCATCCCTTTGTCCGGGGGCTCATGTTCTACTACGTCCTAGATTTCCATGATCTGGCCCCAAATTTCATCCTCAACATCTCGGCGTTTATCGTCGTGTGTGAGGCCTTCCTCTGCATCCAGCCCCACTTCGGCTTGTGGCTCAAGACCTTCAGTGTCAAGCCGAAGGTTGTGAAGGGCAGCCAAGTGGAGTGCGGAGGCGCCATGGTGGGCAGGATGTCCCACGTTACGTGGCTGGAGGGCACTTTCGTGGAAACCATCAAGGGGTGGCAATCGGGGTGGTTCTACATCACCGAGCCGTGTGACCCTGATTGGGCAGCGGCCCCCGAATTCAGATCCGGCATCCCTACACGGCTCACCTTATGGAAAGAGAGTGGCCGGATCTGGGGGGATTCGGAGGAGCTAACCGGACTCCAAGCCTGTATCCAGAAGCTGGTGGACAAGAAGCTCAAGCTTGTCAACATAGTCCAGGTCATGCTCATCCGCCGGATTCTCCCGTGCCAACGATGGGGCTTCAACATGTGGGAGTTCGATCCGGCGCAGCACCAGACCCTGAGCGGGCTCTTCGACACTACGTACGAAGATGTCTGGAAGGTGCTGTTCAAGGGCGCCGAGGCTCCCGCATCCACTACCGAAGATCGCGGATTCCGCTCGCAGCGTCCAGCTGACGAGGTAAGTGATTTCGCCACTTGTTCTCCATAGTTTGACTCTATGCGGGATCTAAACTCCCTTTACCTTTGACAGGAATGGCTGGCGAAGGCCGAACAGACTATCTGTCCGGCCCCATCGCCAGAGGACCCAGCGGACGTCCGCCTAACGGGACTGCTGGCTCCGGCACCCCACGTGGTGCCGGAGAAGAAGGCCAAGAAGAAGGCCACGGGGACTCGGAAGAGTTCCCATTTTCAGGTGCTATCGAATGATGAATCCGAGGCCGACTCCTCACACCAAGGCAAGGAGGAGAAGAAGAAAGCCTCTCCCCCAGCGGGGGGAGGGAAGAAAAGGAAGGCCTCCCCAACAAGGGAGGCCGAAGGGTCGAAGAAGGGAAAAACTCTTCCCCCGGACTGCTCCGCGAATGCCAGTGATGACGACTAGGACTGGCCTCCAAGGGCCAAGCCCCTGGCGAGATCGTAAGTATCCGGACTCCCGAATAACTTCAAGGTTTTTATTTTTCGCCACATAATGTCTTTCTAATGCCGCATACAACCCTGCAGTCCGCGTAAGGATGATCTTCCCGCTTCGTCGAGCGGGTCCTTAGGTGCGTCGGATATGGATTCTCTTCCTACGGCCTCCAGCCCCCGTGATGCGGACGATGCCGAGGTGGGATCCCAGGAAGGGACCTACCAGGAGGAGAGGGCCCCGGAGGTGTCGCAGGACAACCTCCCGGACTTTGCACCGGACTCGGCCCCGGAAACCACAGTGGCTCCGGAGTCCGGCAGGCGACCCCTTCGCAAGAAGGGCAAGACCGTGACGCCGGCTGCCTCCGTCCAACCGGAGGCGCCGGATAATTTGCTGGAGGCGCTCAACGGCGCCTCCATCGAAGAGGAACACCGCACTGTGATGAGTGCGGTGATTCAGAAGGTGCAGCTCGCCAAGAGCTGGCTTACCGAAGCCTACAGCGACCTTCTAACAGGCTTTGATGTAAGAATTTCAATATGTATAAAATCGTACCGCATAGATAGTAGCCCCTGATGCTCGGTTCGGTGTTCGGAAAGAAAAGCCGGACTGAGGATCTAAAAAGATTTACGTAGGAGTCATAAAAAATATGTCAATATGGGATTGCAGGCTGCGCTGCTGACCTCTGCCGCACTGACTGCGGAGGTCAATACTTTGAAGGAAAACCTCGAGCGGTCCGAGAACGAGCTCGGCCGTGCCAAGAAGCAGCTCGAGGACAAGGAAGGTGAGTAACACCTTATTAAAATTGTACCTTACAGAAAAGGATTTTGGTTGCAAAAATAATGACAAGGATAACGTGGGTATTGCAGGGGCCACTAACGAGGTGGCGACCCTGAAAGAGGCGGTGGCCGCGACCGAACGAAATGCGGCCGCGGAGCGCACCGAGCGAGAGAAGCAGGAGGCGCGGTGGCGGAGGTACAGCAAGAGCTCCAGGATCTCGTGAAAAAACATGAGAGCCTGGAGCGTGACTCGAAGACTCGAGAGTCTGAGCTTGCAACGGCTCTTGAGAGTGCCAAAGCCGCTAAGGCCGAAGCCTACAAGGCCCTCCAGGAGATTGAGGCGGTGAAGAAAATAGCAGCGGGTAAGGCATTTTCATGCAAAGTAAGCATGTGAGTGTTAATTACCTGTTGCTTACCCGAATTCGGAGCTCTCCAGGAGCGTTCGCAGATCTTCCTCGCAGCGTGTCCGATGCTGCCGCATTCTACCGGGCCGAGGAGGGGAGCTCGACGGAGAAGGTCTTCTGGTCTCAGTATGCTGAGGCCGGACATCCGGTGCCCCTTAGCGACCAGCTGAAGCAGCTGGTCGAGCTCCACAAGGCGGCCGAACAGGCCATGAAGGGCCTCATAGTTCGGCTGTGGCCTAAGGAGGCCATGCCTGGGAGCTACTTCGGCCTGGTGCGGTGGCTGGTGAATGCATGCCCGTGGGTTGAAGTCATCAAGCACTCCGCATGTATTGAGGGTGCCCGTCGGGCCCTTGCCCGCGCAAAGGTGCACTGGGGCAAGATGGATGCCCAGAAGCTTGTGACGGACCCGCCACCAGAGGGCAAGGAGCATCGCACGCCCGAGATGTATTATAAGAGTGTGCTGAAGGGCGCCCGCACTATTGCGGGGGAGTGCTCCAAAGATGTAATTTTTGAGTAGACTCGCATTTTGTTATCCTGTGCGCTGAAAACTTAGTTCATATGCGCTAAGCAACGCTTGTTAATTTAAAATATTACCTTCTGTGCGGCTGTTTATCAAATCTGAGAGATGGCAAGTCGTCGGCTTCAGCCCCCATGCCACGAGTGCTGGGGTGTTCGGGATAAACTTGAGCACTCTTGTTCCCATTTTTGGGTCCATCTAGGGAGGCGCTCAACACAGCGAACAAGGCAACCGGACTTATAATGCTTGAACACTCTCACTTAGCCATAGAATTCTATAATTTTAAATTTCGGCGAAGCCCCTAGTCTTCGGAAGGCCGAATTTGGGGCGCTATCCACGCCTGGGCCGGACAAGATCCGGCTCCTCGCTCTAAGCGGCATAAGTCTTTAAGGACTCGCAAAAACCTCTCGAACAGCGACCGGCTCTCGCCTCATCATGACGGTCAGTTTTAGCTTTCTCCACTGAGGCGTTAACCCAGCTCAACTGGGGCGCAATCGCAGTGGTTCTCCCAGTGCTACCTTAGCCGATACAACGGAACGTAAGGTACCAAAACATGGGAGCCGGGCAAACCCAACTATTGACCCAAGACATGATTCGGAGCCGATGCATATAATGCTATAAGTTCGGGGTGCCGCACTTGTGAAAGTGTTCGGACTTATCACACCATGATGCGGGAAACATAAGCCCCTGGTGTGTTTTAACCGTACCAAAGTGTACGGATGCGACATGTCGTAAATGAACATATGTATGAAAAAGAAATGCAATTATAAGCAAAAAGGTGCTGCATTGTTTTATTCAATAAGTGTTGCGGAACGATACAAATAGTGCGATAAGCAAGGGATGGGACTGTTAAACATGTCCCCCTCCAGGGGTAGGCTGCGGATTGGTGTATAAAAATGCTCGTAATGGAGACCACCTGTATATTCGTTGTAGCCTTTATCCTTCCCTGGCTGTTGCATCGTGAGTTCGGCAGGTCTACTGCCGGACAGGGCCTCTGACGAACGGAGTCCTGTGGGTAAAAAATAAAAGGTAAAAAGAAAAAAAGAACGACACACTTGAGAGCCCCTGGTGTGGTTGAGCCGCAGTCTGGGCTTATCGTGGTCGTGCCCCTCTCCCCATGCCCATGGTATCTTCAGAGCATAATGGTGTACGCGAAGGACCTGTTTTGACGTTTTGCAGGGGCTGGGGTTGGGGCCGCACTGCTACGCGTGCTCGGAACGTGCCAGGTGGTCTTGTTGTAGGTTACTCCGGGCGCGCTTAGCTATGTCCGGCCGCTTAACGGCCGGACTCGAGAATTGCCTTAAGAGGCTGCATTGTACTTCTGCCGCGAGAGCCGCTGTATGTTCCTCCGTTCGGAGAGAACGTTCAGTGTTTCCGTTGACCGTGATGACTCCTCGAGGGCCTGGCATCTTGAGCTTGAGGTATGCGTAGTGCGGCACCGCGTTGAACTTTGCAAACGCGGTACGTCCGAGCAAGGCATGATAGCCGCTGCGGAACGGGACTATGTCGAAGATTAACTCCTCGCTTCGGAAGTTATCCGGGGATCCGAAGACCACTTCCAGTGTAACTGAGCCTGTACAATTGGCTTCTACACCTGGTATGACGCCTTTAAAGGTCGTCTTGGTAGGTTTAATCCTTGAGGGGTCTATGCCCATTTTGCGCACTGTATCCTGATAGAGCAGGTTCAGGCTGCTGCCGCCGTCCATCAGGACTCTGGTGAGGTGAAATCCATCGACGATTGGGTCTAAGACCAATGCGGCGAATCCGCCGTGGCGGATGCTGGTGGGGTGGTCCCTTCGGTCAAAAGTGATCGGGCAGGAGGACCATGGATTGAACTTCGGGGCGACTGGCTCCATCGCGTATACATCCCTGAGTGCACGCTTCCGCTCCCTTTTGGGTATGTGCGTTGCGTATATCATGTTCACCGTCCGCACCTGTGGGGGGAAACCCTTCTGTCCTCTATTGTTCGGCGGTCGGGTCTCTTCCTCGTCATCGCTATGCAGCCCCTTGTCATTGTTTTCGGCAATTAACTTGTCTGCCTGCTTGAATACCCAACAGTCCCTATTGGTGTGGTTGGCTGGTTTTTCGGGGGTGCCGTGTATCTGGCACGAGCGGTCGAGTATTCGGTCCAAATTGGACGGACCCGGAGTAGTTCTTTTGAATGGCTTTTTCCGCTGACCGGGTTTAGAGCCTCTAAATTCGGCATTGACTGCCGTATCCTCACTATTGTCGCCGTTGATGCGGCGCTTGTTTTTGTTACGACGCGACCTGCCATTTCGGTCCTTGAAATCCGGACTGCCAGAATTTTTGCTGAGGTTGTTGTTGCGTGCTAGCCAGCTATCCTCACCCGCGTAGAAGCGGGTCATGAGTGATGTGAGGGATGCCATGGATTTCGGCTTTTCCTGTCCCAGGTGCCGGGCAAGCCACTCGTCGCGGATGTTATGCTTGAAGGCTGCGAGGGCCTCCGCATCCGGACAGTCGACGATTTGGTTTTTCTTGGTTAAGAACCGTGTCCAGAATTGTCTGGCTGATTCGTCTGGCTGCTGAATTATGTGTCTTAGGTCATCAGCGTCTGGTGGTCGCACATACGTGCCTTGGAAGTTATCGAGGAATGCGGCTTCCAGGTCTTCCCAACTCCCAATTGACTCTGTTGGCAAGCTGTTAAGCCAATGCCGGGCTGGTCCTTTAAGCTTGAGGGGGAGATATTTGATGGCGTGAAGATCGTCACCGCGGGCCATGTGGATGTGAAGAAGATAGTCTTCGATCCAAACCGCGGGGTCTGTTGTGCCATCGTAAGATTCGATATTCACGGGTTTAAACCCTTCGGGGATTTGATGATCCATTACTTCATCTGTGAAGCATAGTGGGTGTGCGGCGCCTCTGTACTGGGCGATATCACGACGGAGCTCAAAAGAGCTTTGTCTGTTTTGTTCGGCCCGGCCGGACTTACTGTGTCCGGCGCGACGGTTGTCGTCACGTACCGTGGGGCGCCCACGCGATCCATAGATCGATCTTGATTGTCTTGCCTTATCCTCCAATATATCTCGCAAGTCCGGAGCGTTCCCCTGTGGCCTTGTGCTTTTCGAGCGATGCCGGGGTACGGGTCTAGTGAAGGGCCTAGAGGCCTCTCTGTCGCGACCACGGGGTGGTCGGTCAGCCGTATTGTCTCCTGGTGATGCGGGTTCATACGCTTCCTCCTCTAATCGGGGGAGCAGCTTGCGTTTAGGGTAGCTTTTGGAGGGGCGTTCGAGCTCATGCTCTTCGGCCGCGAGGACTTCAGTCCATCTGTCGGCTAGCAGATCTTGATCAGCTCTATGCTGTTGCTGCTTTTTCTTGAGGCTGTTCGCCGTGGCCATAAGCCTGCGTTTAAAACGCTCTTTTTCGACGGGATCCTCAGGCACGACGAATTCATCGTCGTCAAGGCTTGCTTCATCTCCAGAGGGAGGCATATAATCCTCTACCTCTTCTTCTGCCGCTCTCTCATGAGGGTTGGCGTCTCCATCCTCCTGCGCTGGGTCTTGCTGGAGTGGGTTGTCTTTGGCACTGTCTGGTGTATTATTATCTCCGGTGCCGGAATCTTCATTATTGCTATGGCGGGATTTAGAGCGGCGCCGCTGACGCTGGCACTTGGGCTGTTTCTTGGAGGGGTCATCCTCCTCTGTTCCTTCGCCATTCCCATCCTTTGGGATATCCACCATGTATATGCCATATGATGAGGTGGCTTTCTAGTGCCCGGTTGGCACTGGTTCTTGGTGGTCTCCGGCATCGTCGTCCATACCGTCGATGTCTTCGCAGTCATAGTCTAGCATGTTGGTTAGATCGTCGACAGCGGCTACCAAGTGGGTGGTAGGTGGTCTTTGAATTTGTTCGTCGTCCGCATCCCAACCGTCCTGACCGCAGTCCGGCCAGGGCTCTCCTGATAACGAGAGATATTTTAGCGAACTCAAGATGTCGCCGAAAGGTGAGTGTTGAAAGATGTCCTCTACGGTGAACTGCATGATCGGCGCCTAATCGGATTCGACCGGAGGGGGCGCGGGAGGTTCGGAGTCCGGCAAGGAGTCCGGCACCTCAGAGTCACGCGCTTTATGAGGGACAAGGTCGGTGTTCGGCTCTATCGCCGTAGAGGTTGCAAGCCCCGAGGCGGTGTCTAGCCATCCGTCCTCGATCTGCGCAGCCGGCTCTGAATTGAAGATCAGAGCGGGTTCGAGCGCGGCCTCCAGGGTACTGTCCGGCTACAGAGCTGAATCATGCTCGCCGTGACAGTGCGGCACGCTCGGCTGTGGCTCGCATCCATCGAGGATCAAGTCCCCGCGGATGTCAGCCGTGAAGTTCAAACTTCCAAATCTGACCTGACATCCAGGGGCGTAGCTTTCGATCTGCTCCAGACGGCCAAGCGAATTGGCCCGCAGTGCGAAGCCGCTGAATATGAAGATCTGTCCGGGGAGAAAGGTCTCACCCTGGACTGCGTCGTTGATGATGGTCGAAGAAGCCATCGAGCCTATCGGTGACGACACAGAGGAACTCTTAATGAAAGCACCAATGTCGGTGTCAAAACCGGCGGATCTCGGGTAGGGGGTCCCGAACTGTGCGTCTAGGCGGGTGGTAACAGGAGACAAGGGACACGATGTTTTACCCAGGTTCGGGCCCTCTTGATGGAGGTAAAACCCTACGTCCTGCTTGATTAATATTGATGATATGTGTTACAAGAGTGGATCTACCACGATATCAAGGAGGCTAAACCCTAGAAGCTAGCCTATGGTATGATTGTTGTTCGTCCTGTGGACTAAAGCCATCCAGTTTATATAGACACCGGAGAGGGCTAGGGTTACACAAAGTCGGTTACAATGGTAGGAAATCTACATATCCGTATCGCCAAGCTTGCCTTCCACGCCAAGGAAAGTCCCATCCGGACACGGGACGAAGTCTTCAATCTTGTATCTTCATAGTCTTGGAGTCCGGTCGATGATGATAGTTTGGCAATCCGGACACCCCCTAGTCCAGAACTCCCTCAATGGTCTTTACGCGGGCTCTCGTCTCCGAAAGCGTCTTCTCCAGAGTCTCCAGCTTCAGCTTTAGATCAGCAATGGAGTTGTTGGCATTGGAGAGCAGCTTGGTCATGTCGAAGATGGTGACCTGCAGATCCGCCAAGGTGTGGATGGTCTTGCCCCTATTGTCCTTCAGTGTCATGATCTCCTTCTTCAGCTCCTCCAGCTCCAGCTCCAGCTTCTTCACCTTGCCGACCAACTCATTCTTGGCGGCCTCTGTGGCTTCAGCACTGTCGACGGCCTTCTTTAGCTTGCTGACATGGTTCAGGGCCAGAGCATCGAGTGCTTCTTTGTGCTCCTGCTTCAGCCCCTGGGTCCACTGCACGATAAGCTTTTCAACTTCTTTATCCCTGGCGTGAAGCTTGGCGGTGAGCGCCGCTTCACGGGCAACCAAGTCCTCTTCTTGGGCGTCAAGCAGGATGCGGCACTGCGTCTGGTCAGATTCTTCCTTGGCGGCCTTTGTCTTCGCCACCTCTTGGGCCTTGTCGAAGTCAGCCTGCTTCAGGAGGAGCTCTTGCTAGCGCTTGTCCAACTGGTCCTGGGTGGCCTTCAGATCCTGCCAGGCCTCGCTGAACCAGACTTGCTTTGAGCAATGCGCTCCTGAAAGTCTGCTTCTGCCTTGTCCACGGCTGCCATCCTCGAGTCCATCTTGTCCTGGCGGGCGCGTTAGAGTGCCTGGAGCTTCTGAAAATTGGCTCTCATGGCCTGGAGGAATCGATCTTCCTTGGTGGTGCTGCTGCTGGTGCTCGGTTCATCAACAACCTGGAGCCCAGCAAAAGTGAGGACCTCGTCGTCAAACACCTCCCCTTCGGCTGGCGCTCCTGTGCTTACCGTCCCTGGGAGGCTGACGAACAGATCATGGCCCACCTTCAAATACTTGCTTGGGGCAGGAGCTAAGGAGGAAGAGGGTTGGTCATCGACCACCCCCTCCCCGGCAGGCTCCTTGGCGGCCTCTTCGGCAGCAGCCATGCCAGCCTCCCCGGCAGGCCCCTTGGCGGCCTCTTCGGCAGCAACCTTGCCAGCCTCCTCGGTGAATCCCTTAGCGGCCTCCTCGGTGGCAACTTTGGTGGCCTCGGCCTCGGCATATTTGGTGGTCTCCTCGATGACAACATTGATGCCTGTTTGGTACAACAAGGGAGGATCCGGAGACCAAAAAAGAGAGTAAGGCAGAGCCAAAACCAAAGTTCAAGATGAAGAAAATAAAGAAAATCATGGCAAAGGTGGCAAGGGGCAAGAGGCAAGCGGCTTACGTGTGACGAGTGGATAGGAAGTGTTCCCTGTTGCCGGGACAGAGTCAGCAGCGCCTGTGCCCACCACCTCTTCCTCCATGCGCGTGGGATCGTCGATGGATGCCCTTGCCGGGGACACCCCTCTGGTTGGCGTGGTCGATGGGGGGGGGGGCGTGTCAGGGGTGGCCCTCAGTGGCTCCTCCTGTTGCTGCTCTCCTACTGCGAACCCGAAAAGGTCAGTGCTAAAGATGCATACTACAACACCCGCCAGCGAGAAATGGATAACGGACTAACGCTGGGGGCTATGCTGGGGGCTAGTCTCCGAGCTGATGAAGATCACCCCGACGCACGTGAAGTGCTTGCCGAGGGCTCGTCTTCCATTGGGGCCCTGGCTCTCTTTGCCACCCTCCGATCCAGCGTCTCTGTATCCCTGCGAAGACAAGGTCAAGTCAAGATAAGATAATCCAAATGAAGGGCCAGGGAATGGATGGGGAGGCAAAGTGCTTACTCATATTCCTCTTCTGTCCTCCTCTTCCTCTTCGGGTTGAAATACCCAAGGTCAAAGTCAGCCATCGGGACAGCGTCCGCAAGGGAAGGAGGAGGAGAGGGAGTCCTGGACCGCTTGGACAAGGAGGAGGCAGTAGCCTTGGTGTTCTTCGTCGCAGCAGCTGTAGTCTTGTTTGTCCCTGTGGCTTCCTTCTCTGCTGCCGCGGCCGCGCGCCTCGTCTGGCGCATAGGTTGCGCCTGGACCCCTTGACGCTGCATGGCCTTGCCAGGCCGGACTGGCTCACCGGAGCCGGCCCGCTGCAGGACCCGTTTCTTCTTTGGAGCCGATGGCTTGTCCGCGTCGGATCTCTCCTCGGCCAACTCCCCGGCCGTCTCCTTGGCCATTTCTTCAACAAGGGGAGCCCCGGCACCAGTGCCGCTGGGCCCCCCGGGCAGACTCCACCCATTCGGCGAGCTTCTTCTCCTCTTCGGCCTCCTCGGACTTGTTCTTGACGGCTCCAAGGCTGCCGGCCTCCTCGACAAGTGCCGCCTCCTCCACCCTGGTGGCAATGTACTCCATCTCTTCTTCAGTGGTGGGGCGGATGGGCTGTGGCTCATCACGGATGTACCCCTCCGACAAATTGTCGAAGAACATCTGCACTATCTCTGTTTCTTGCTCTACCCAGGTCGAGTCGAGGCCGTGCGCGTTGAACACCGGCATCATGGCGATGATGGCAGTCAGGCAAGAGTTATTGCTCAACGGGACCACCCCTGCTGGCCACTTGATCAGTTTGTCCACCTTGCCGATCTTGGCGGCCTTGCCGGACTTCTTGGCCTCGCCGGTCTCGTCAACCTTGAGCTAAAAGAGCCTCTGGCAGAGATGCGCGTGTTGTACCATGGTGAAGTTATAGTTCAGGCCAGGGGGAAGCCTCATGATGTCGGCTGCATTCTTGTAATCCTAGGCTGGCCTCCCCTTATTATGCAGAGGAGCAATGCAGTGGCGGATGAAATCGTCCCCGATCATTTCGAGCATGAGCCCGGCTGAGGTAAGGCGATGGATCCTGGTGGTGGCGATTGTGAGCTTCCAGTCGTCGGCATCGAACTCGCCCCGGTCATTGCCGCGGACCAGCGGCTTCCGACGGACCTGGCAGAACTCCTGCGGATCCTTCTCCTCGATCTAGCACCACCGGCCATGCCATTCATCCCACTTGTCCTTTGTGGAACCCTCCAGATACCTGCCCTTGCTCTGAGCCCTTGGAATCCAAGTGACACAGTCGGTGATGGCGCCCCCTGCCTGGATGCGGGGGGCGAAGTAGTGGCGGAAAAGCGCTATGCTGAGGTGCACCCCGGCGAAGCCCTCACAGAGATGTGCGAACAAGGCCATGCATGCCCCGACATTCGGTGTAAAATCCAAAATATGGAAGCTATAGATGTGCATGATGTCGTTGAAGAAGTCCGAGAAAGGGGGGTAGAGCCTGCAGGAGAAGTAATCGACAAAGAAAGGATATTTATCTGACCCGGGCTTGGCGAAGGGAGCGGGAATGATTTTCGTGGCAGGATGCCCCGACGTCTCTCTCCCCCATAGGGGCTTGAATTTCTCCCTGAGGGTGAGCACATTGACCGTCGAGACAAAGAGGGCATGCTTCTTCCATTGCGTCACGAGCTCGCTCTCCGGCACCTCCTTCCCCTCGGCGGAATTGGCCGCTCCCTTGCCCTTGCTTGCCTTGGGCGCCATGGCGGCTGAGAAGAGGCGAGGGATCAAGAAGCAATGGAAGTGTGGCGGCAGCGAGCAGAGGTATGAAGCTCTGGTTTGCACTCGAGGAAGGAGAGGGGAACGACGGTTCCTAGATTGGGCAGGGCGCAAAGGGTAACTGAGCGGTGCCCCTGTGGATTCCCCTTTTTATGAGGAGGGCGCGGGCCACCTCTTTACCATTTACTGCGAGGTGACACAGGCGTGCTGCGACCGTCCCACGCATGACCCCCACATCATGCACTCAACACGGATCGTGGGGAAGTGCAACTGACGAGAAGATCATGGAAGTTAAGTCTCTGCCACGCATGCCCGCGCACTCCTTTGGGACTGGTCCAACTACACTTTGCGCTTATGTGTGGCCCAGGCCCGTGGACTCCTGTCGGTGTACAAAAGTATGGGCTCTTCTGTACCCCTTACTTGTGCATGGGCAGTCGTAGCCACGCCTGTGGCAAGGCTTGGCAGGGCAGCATGAGACAAAACACAAGACTACCAAGACAATATTTAAGATGGAAAACAAAGAGCAGAAGACAACCTAGGCCTCTCCCGGCAACACCCTTGCCGGGCAGCCTATGTAGCCCCGATAAGAGCCTTGTCAGGGTGACCTACGAAGTAGCAGCAAGGCCATCACCCTTGAGGCTGAGAGCTTTGACACCATCGACAACGTCAAGGCCAAGGCTCAGGGGGTGCATGCAAAGTAGCATGCAGATCTTTGTGAAGATTGATAGCCTGCGGGTCCACGTGGGACCGAAAGACGAAGACCCTTAGCAAGACCCTTGCCGGGGATGACCGCAAGGGCCCCGACAAGCCTTGCCGGGGACGATTGTGGGGCCATAGCCAGGCATGCGGCCGACAAGTTTTTGCCACCTCAGCACCGTTCCAACGCGACGACCAGCTTGCCAACTAGGTAGACGCCTCTGTGGCAGCATGCAGATCTTCGTGGAGGCTCTACCACCGCGCCAACACAGTAGCTAGTTAGATAGCATGGCAGTGCATGCCTCGCCAGCCTGGACGTGTGTCAAGGCAAGGAAGGGCAGCGACAGACAGAACAACTTCTATTGCCGTCCCTGATAAAGTGAAGGGGCATGTAGGCAATGCATTAAATGCGTTTGTCCTATGATGCCAATGATAAGTATGTACACTGTAGATACTTTCCACCTCCTGTGTGCTGCCGTGGCAACCCCTTTGACATATAAAAGGAGGCCCGAGGCATACTGAGAGAGGATTCGTACTTCTTGGACTGGGCATGCACCGCAGCTAGTTCAAGAGGTCAAGAACACAGAATATACACATAAGCAGGACTAGGGTTTTACGCACCAGTGCGGCCCGAACCTGGGTAAAAATCCCTTGTGCTGATCGCTAAACTTGCTCTTCGCACAGTTCTCTCCCCGCCAACCGTATAAGGGATCACCCCTGATCCCATAGGTGTTCGTTTCCCCCGACAGATCGTGACGGCGATCTACATCAACAATATTGCTACCGTCAACACCAACTCTCCCCACCTCTATGTAGCAGTGTAACACCCCTTCTCCCCGCTGTAATCTCTACCATAAACATGGTGCTCAACTCCATATATTATTTCCCAATGATCTATGGTTATCCTATGATGTTTGAGTAGATCCGTTTTGTCCTATCGGTTAATCGTGATCTTGTTTGGTATGATCGTATATTTTATCTATGGTGCTGCCCTACGGTGCCCTCCATCTCACGCAAATGTGAGGGGCCCCTACTATAGGGTGTTGCAATACGTTCATGGTTTGCTTATTGTCAGTGTTGCGGGGGATGACAATAGCCTAAACGTGGATAAGTGGGTTATGGCGTATGGGAGTAAAGAGGATTTGATACTTAATGCTATGGTCGGGTTTCACGACCTTAATGATCTTTAGTAGTTGCGAATGCTTGCTAGAGTTCCAATCATAAGTGCATATGATCCAAGTAGAGAAAGTATGTTAGCTCATGCCTCTCCCTCATATAAAACTGCAAGAATGATTACCGGTACTTGTTATCGATTGCCTAGGGACAAATGACTTTCTTGTTGACAAAAGCTATCCACTTTTATTTCCTTGCATTTTATTTGTAGTTTTATTCTCACAAAGTACTCTTAGTTTTATTCTTACAAAATTGTTTCATACTTGTTCTAGGTAAAGCAAATGTCAAGTCTGTGCAGAGTTGTATCTGTGGTTGATAGAACTTGAGGGAATATTTGTTCTCCCTTTAGATCCTCGTTGGGTTCGACACTATTATTTATCGAAGAAGGCTACAACTGATCCCCTATACTTGTGGGTTATCAGGTCCTATTGGATACTAAGGGATATTAAGGCCTCCTTTTAATAGATAACCGGAACAAAGCATTAACACACGGTGAATACATGAACTCCTCAAACTATGGTCATCATCGGGAGTGGTCCCGACTATTGTCACTCCGGGGTTGCCAGATCATAACAAGTAGTAGGTGACTATAACTTGCAAGATTGGATCTAGAACATGGATATAATGGTGATAACATAAACGGTTCAGATCTGAAATCATGGCACCCGGGCCCAAATGACAAGCATTAAGCATGGCAAAGTCATAGCAACATCAATCTATTAACATAATGGATACTAGGGATCAGACCCTAACATAACTAACTCGATTACATGATGAATCTTATCCAACTCCTCACTGACCAGCGAGCCTATGAATGAATTACTCACTCCTGGTGGGAAGCATCATGGAATTGGCGATGGAGATGTGTTGGTGATGACGAAGATTGAAGACCCCCCTCTCCGGAGCCCAAACAGACTCCATATTTGGCCTCCCGATGAAGAACATGAGAAGACGGCGGCTCCATCTCGTGAAACACGATAATTCTTTCTCTCTTATTTTTTTCTGGAAATATGTGATTTTATAGCGTCGGTTTTAGGGTTATCGGGGCCACCAAGTGGGGACAACCCACCTGGGGGCGCCTGGAGGGGGAGGCGCGCCCTGGTGGGTTGTGCCCACCTAGGTTCCCCTCCGGTGGTTATTGGCTCCAGATATTTTCTTTTATTGTATAAAAAATCCTCGCAAAGTTTCGTTCCATTCCGAGAACTTTTATTTCTGCACAAAAACAACACCATGGTAGTTGTGCTGAAAACAGCGTGAGTCCGGGTTAGTTTCATTCAAATCATGCAAATTAGAGTCCAATACAAGAGGAAAAGCGTTAGGAAAAGTAGATACGTTGGAGACGTATCAAGTCCCCCAAGCTTAAACCTTTGCTTGTCCTCAAGCAATTCAGTTGATAAACTGAAAGTTAAAAAGAAAAACTTTTACGAACTCTTTTGCTCTTGTTTCATAAATAGGCTTAAACAACACCCATGTTTTCAGCAAAGATTATAACTAACCATGTCAACAATAACTCTTAAAAATTATCATAACTCATATCAATGACATAATCAACTAGAGAGCAATAATAAGATATCTCAAATAGGAACACGCTGTCAAAACAACCATGATATAATATGACAATAGTGGTATCTCGCTAGCCCTTTCCGAGACCGCAAAACATAAATGCAGTGCACTCCCAGTTCAAGCAGCGACTAGACATTGTAATTCATGCTAGAAAAGATCTAGTCATGATGCACCCAACATTAGCTACACACAATGCATCAGCATGACATCAGTGCTCTTAGGTTCTGGCGTTTATTTGAGAAGGTGATGACACAACATAAAATTAAATATATAGTCCCTTCACAGAGGGAAGCAGTGATTTGCAGAGGTGCCAGAGCTGAAGTTTTTAAGACAGAGGTAAATGAAATTTTGAGACATGCACCCTTCTCATTTACTTCGCGACCATGAGTTATCAATATCTCCCATGTTAAGCACGCTAGAGGAGGTTCCCAAGCGGAAAGGTAAAGGTTATGACTCCATTGGGAGTTTTTGTTTGATTATTTGAAAGATCAATTCTTTTTGCAATTCGGGACTGGGCATCCCTATTACTTCCCTTTTCTCGTGTGATGGTGAGTGAATAAACACTCGACCTAAGAATAACACGCTTAGCATGGAAGATACCGACTACCTCCTGACTTTCCATGAACGATCCAGGCACGCAAAAAGGATATTTATTTGAAGTTTTTAGAGATGGCACATGAAAATTTACTTAGGACGGCAAGGTAATACCACATATAGGTAGGTATGGTGGACTCATCTGGAATAAATTGGGTTCCAAGTTTTTGATGTACAAGCAGAGTTCCCACTTAGTACAGGCGAAGGCTAGCAAATAGGTTAAGAAGCGGCCAGCTAGAGAGCAACAACGGTCATGAACATGCATTATGCATAATAACATTGGATACTAGCATGAGTAGGATATGAATACCATGAACATAAATATCATAGAGGCTATGTTGGATTTGATTCAACTACATGCATGAACATGTGCCAAGTCAAGCCACTCGAACATTCAAAGGAGGATACCATATCATCATACTACATCACAATCATTTTAACGCAATGTTGATATCCAAGACAAGTCATTATTCACTCCTAGCTACTTATGCATGGCATGAGAAACTATAATCTCTAATTGTCATTACAAATATGTTTGATCATAATAGGCTGAATCATGGATAGTAGGTCAAACATATTTACAAAAACAATACTAGTCGAGTTCATACCTGTCGGATTTCGATTTCTGCAAACCCTTAAGAGGTTCGAACTCTGGGGTGCATGCAGAGACCTCAACCTACCCAGTCTGCCTACTCACTAACCTCACAGCTTATCGCGTCGAGCTTGAAGGGAAAGGGAGACACAGCAGTTTACCCATGTTCGGGCCACCTTGCGGTGTAAAACCCTACTCCTGCTTTGTGGTGGATTTGCCTCGAGGGGCTGAGGAAGAACTACTACAATGGAGAACAACCTCAGGAGGCGTGTTCTTGAGCTCAAGTGAGCTGGTGAGGTGGTGAGGGTGGAATGGATTCGATCCCCCTCATGTTGGTGGTGGCTAGGTCCTATTTATAGTGGCCTTGGTCCTCTTCCCAAATGTACGCAGGAAGGAATCCCACAACGACCAAATTTGAAGGGAGACAACAAGTATGTCCTATCCAGACTAAAGTGGTCTTCGCCTGCAAAAGATAATAGTCATGACGCTGCAGTGGGCTCGGTCGTGACCTCCGCCCTGGCGGTCTTGGTCTTGTTGCACCAGAACGGAAACCTTTGGTTGATTCCTCGGGACTCTGCGCCTGCTGCTTGCCTCCTTTGCAGCGAAGAGGAAGCTGGTACTCTGGGCCTGCTGGCGCTCGCCTGGCCTTGGTCATCATGGCTCACATCAGCTGAACCTCGTGAGGTGAGCCTTGCATGGAAATCTCCACTCCTCGGGAGCCAGCCTGAGGGGGCCGATCCCCTTGAAGATCTTGGTGTCGTCCGCCTCATGAGGCTTGGCCCCTCGCGAGGGCCTTAATCTGTTGATGCTAAAGTTGTGCCGTACCAGGCCGTCGATGGAGCCACGCCGTGGGCTGCAGGCAGGCAAGTCTGGGTACCCCGGCATCCAGAATGCTGACAGTAGCCCCCGGGCCCAAGGCGCACTCGGACTTGGCTTCTGCGCGAAGCCAAAGGGCAAGTGCGGAGTGCTGTGGGCCCTAACCGCCTGCGGCCTTGGACGACGTGTGGTGATTGATGGGACGTGGGCGTCTCCACTTCCCCATGCTGCCTCGATAACTGTCCGAATTGATGAGTCGATGTTGCATGCAGAGAAACATCATTGCACAAGATCGTGGAGGCCAACGGTTGGCCTTCCTCTAGTTATAAATGAGGGGAGGGGCGGAGCCCCCTCGCTCATCTCTTTGTTAATCTTCTCGCTGCTCGCCCCTTCTTCTTCTCCACTTTGTCGTAGTTGCGAGGCTCGTGGTGCCGGCGAGGAGGTTCTCGGCTGCTAAGAAAGGGATGGCCAAGAGGGCCATCCCCGCAAGCACGCCGCGACCCCGGCGGCGGCCGCGAGGGGGTGCAGGCGCGCCTCTCCAGGAGCCGGTGTCTCCCTTGGCATCCGCGGCGGTGCTTCTTCTCACGGTGGGGGCCACCGGTCATGGGGCAGCCCCCGCGATGAGGGGAGGCGCGCTGTGGTCGCTCGCCCTCCTCGATTGTGCTTCTTCTTGATGGATGCGCTCCTGAAGTTCATGGTGTGGTCGGACAGGCACACCGACACCTTGTTTCGGCTCCCACGCTTCTTCTCCGGCGAGCTGCCAACCTCGGGGCTCGACGGCCTCTGGCTGCAGGCCGACAACTGTTGCAGCAGGGCCTCGTGGGTGGGGATTGAGGTCACCACCGCGGGCAGCGTGATCCTGACCTGCGGCTGGTAGGTGTTTTCCCGCGCACGAGGCCTGAGAGGGAGGTGCACTCTCCACTTCATGTACGATGGCCTTGCGGCCATCTTCGTGAGGGTGTTTAGGGAAGACGGCCGCCGAGCGGGGTGCTACCCAGAAGATGGCAGTGGCGACGACGAGCTTGGCCTTGATGATGTCCACACTTCCTCCCACAATGGCAGCTCTTCCTCAGGCGAGAGCTCAAGCAGTGGGGTCTACGACCAGCCTCCGTGCCGCCGACCTTGTATCGAGGAAGGCGGCGGATCATGTCGCTGCCATGCCTCGGTGAAGGAGGAGGAAGGCCCAGTCTGAGCTCGGGGCTGTCGAACTTGGCCTCAGGACCCGCTGCGGCCTTGCGGGCCGCTTTTGTTTAACCTGTCCTTCCTTTTGCGATTTGTAATAAAAAGTAGGGTGCCCCGTTGGGGCGTGTAATGAACTATGGCAGTTATGCCTTTTATGATGTGCTTATTATCTTAATGATGTGCCATGATGTTTGTATTCTCGGCACGCAAGGGTAGGGTAACTTAGCTTGACATGTTTGCGGCAGCTTCCCACCTTGCGGGGGCGCGTACCTTGACGCCTGGTGGAGCCCCCCTTCCTGATGACTCGGGGGCCACCAGTCTCGGGAGGTGCTAGAGGCCTTGGGAGACGCTGTAGAGCTGCTGCAGAGCTGTTTAAAGGAAAGGAAACCTTAACGGGCACCTCATTCCTCCTCGCGCGAGCCCCTGCCATAGGTTTAGCTGTGGCTTAATGCATCGTGTTGTGCTGCCCGAGGGGCACAGACATAAGAGCGTGCTGGTGCCCACGAGCTTGATCGAGGGCTCCTCGCGAGGATCATAAAGCTGAAGCACTGGGGCAACGGGGTTTGGCGAGGTGTGCTTGTGCAAGGGCGGACCCGTGCGCACACACCTACCTAGCCCCCACGCGTGGGGTGCGCAAGGAAGAGCGACGGGCAACTGCCGCCCTTTCCTGACCCAGGCCAAGAATGAGCGAAACAAGAGGAGAGAAAATGCAACCTGGCAAACCAAATGCGAAAACTCCGAATTCCATTAAAAGATTGTGAAACAACTTCGGAAAACAAGCAAATGAACAGTCGCGTCCAGCACCTAGTCTAGTCTTCTCACCAGCGCAGAGCTAAGTGCTGCCACTACGACATGGGAGGGAGCCCTCGTGAGGCCCCAGGGCGGCGCTCAGGAGACTCCGGGGCATGTAGAGCCCCACTCATTATTACGTGAGAGTGTCACGAGGGGAGACCTTCACAGGCCTGAGCCTTGCTTCATGGGTAGAACTTCCAGAGGTGCTGGGTGTTCCAGGCGTTCTGGATGGGGATCCCGTCCTTGTCTCCAGGCGCGCAACGCCAGGCCTAGAGAGACGGGCAATCCTAAACGGGCCCTCCCACATGGGAGAGAGCTTGTGCAACCCTTCCCTGGAGAGCACCCGCCTCAGGACAAGATCACCCACCTCGAGCATCGTGGGGCGGATGCTGTGGCAGTGGTACTGCCGTAGCGCCTGCTGGTACCTTGCCGCTCGGAGTGAGGCTTGACGGCAGCATTCCTCCCCCAGCATGAGATCCATCCCCCGCGTGCCGTCCTGGCGTGCCTCATCGAACGCCAGGACCTGCATGGAGCAATGCTTGACCTTGTGTAGGAGAATCACTTCAGCTCCATAGACGAGGAAGAATGGTGTCTCGCCCGTCGGCTTGGTCGCGGTGGTGCAGATGGACCACAACACGGACTGGAGCTCGTCGAGCCAGCCCCTGCCGTAGGCCTCGAGCTTCTTCTTGAAGGTACTTGACTTGAGGCCTCTCAAGACTTCTGCATTGGTGCGCTCGGCCTGGCCATTGCTCCTGGGGTGCGCCACCGAGGCATATCATATCTGCGTTCTAAGGTTAGGACAGTATGTTTTGAAAAGGTTGCTAGTGAACTGCGAGCCATTGTCGGTGATGATGCGATTAGGAACCCTAGACTGGCTCACAAGGCCCTTGATGAACTTGATGGATGACCCGGCTGGGATGGTGTGGACGGCTTCTACCTCCGCCCACTTGGTGAACTTGTCGATGGTGACGTAGAGGTAGCGGTAGCCCCCCGGCGCTCAGGGAATGGTCCCAAGATGTCCAGCCCCCAGACCGTGAATAGCCACATAAGCGGGATAGTCTAGAGGCCTTGCGGGGGCTGGTGGATCTACTTGACGTGGAACTGGCAGGCTTCGCATGAGTGCACCAGCTCGGTGACGTCGTTGAGTGCTGTGGGCCAATAGAACCCACTGCGGAACGCCTTGCCCACGAGGGTGCGCAATGAAGAGTGGTGTCCACAGTCCCCACCATGTATGTCGGTCAGCAGCTCGAGCCCCTGCTCTCTGGAGATGCATCGCAAAGAAACATCATTGGGCCTTTGGCGGTACAGCTCACCGTCCTGGATGCAGTACGCGGTGGCCTGGCGAGCCACGTGCTCGACATCTTATTCCTTCTCCGACAAGATCCCCTAAAGCAGGTACATCTTGAATTCCTTGGTCCAGCACCCCTCCTAAGGCTCGAGTGCGAGGAGCAGGCGAACCCCTGAGGATGGGCCGCATGCTGGGGCACCTGTTGCTGGGGCTCGTGGTAGGTCCTCCTGAGGTGGTGCTGGTGCCGCAGTGGGGGGAGCCGTTGATGGCTTGAAGAGTCGTTCCTCATACACTCCTGGCTCCTGAGGTATCCGCCAGGATGCCCTCTTGGCGATGTCGTCCTCCTCCTTGTTCATACCTCATGGCATGTGCTGCAATTCCAAGCCCAAGAACTATTTCTCCATTTTGCGTACCTCTTCCAGGTATGCTTCCATGTGCTCGTCCTTGGGGATGTACTCTTTATTGGAGAAGTTGATGAGGAGCTGGGAATCCCCCCTGATGGTGAGACGCTTCACTCCCAGCGCCGCCGCAGCTCTGAGGCCGGCGAGTAGGCCTTCGTATTCTGCGATGTTGTTGGAGACCTTTTCGCCCTGCTGGAAACAGAGTTGTACAGCGTAGTAGAGCTTATCCTTGGCGGGTGAGAAGAGGACGGCTCCAGCCCCCGCGCCCTGTCATGAGAACGCGCTGTCGAAGTACATGATCCACCCGTCTGGTGCCTCGTCTCTGGACAAGAGGGAGCGATCCTTGCATATTCCACGGTCAGGGAGGTCGGTCCACTCTACCACAAAATCGGCAAGGGTCGCACCCTTCATGACCCTGGTGGTGGTGAACTTGAGCTAGAACGCCTGAAGCTCGATGTTCCACTCTGCGACCCTCCTGGTGGCGTTCAGGCTTCGGAGTACCCTCTCCAATGGGTAGGATGAAACGACCTTGATGACGTGACCCTAGAAGTAGTGACACACTTTTCGGGAGGCAACAAGGATTGTGAGCAAAAGCTTTTGGGGCATGTGGTAGCGCGCTCGTGACTCCTGTAGCACCGTGCTGACGAAGTAGACTGGATGCTCGATGAGGGAGGAGGTATTGGTGAGGTCTTGTGTCTCTTGAGGATGTTGGCCTTCAGGGGTCTCGTCACCTGCCACATCAACCGCGCCCTCAAGAGCCTTAGCCTCAGGAGCCCTCCCGGCTGAAGGGTCGGCTTGATCCTCAGGAGGGACATTGGCTGTCGGGTCAGCAAAAGCCTCAAGAGCGCCGTCCCGAGGCTGCTGCGCTTTGCTTGGTGACGAGGCGCCATGCCGAGGGTCCTTGACCGGGTGCTCTTCCCTTAGCGCCACCAGAGCAGCGCTGGCGGAGTGAGGGGTGGCGGCCAAATAGAGCATCAAGGGCTTGAGGGGCGCGGCGCCACCATCACCGGCAGGCTGGTCAGGTATCTCTTGAGGTCTTGGAAGGCCGCTCAGCTTTAGGGGTCCACTCAAACGGCCCCTTCCTCTTCATCAGCTTGATGAACGGGAGGGCACGTTCCGCTAGCTTGGAGATGAAACGCCCCTGCGAGGTCACGTAGCCCGCCAGCTTCTGCATCTCCTTAAGTGTTTGTGGCGGGCTCATGTCATCTATGGCCTTGACTTTCTCCGGGTTGGCCTTGATTCCTCTGTGCGACACTAGGAAACCTAGCAACTTGCCAGAGGGGACTCCGAACACACACTTCTCGGGATTGAGCCGCAGGTCCACCTTGCGCAGGCTGGCAAACATTTCCTTTAGGTCTTCGATCAGGTTCTTCGCCTCCCGAGACTTCACTATATATGTCATAGATGTAAGCCTCAGCGTTCCTCCCGAGCTATTGGCCCAGGGCAATGTGCATTAGCCACTGGAAGGTAGCCCTAGCATTACGCGGTCCGAAAGGCATGCAGGTGTAGCAGTACATCCCACAGGGGGTCAAGAACACCATTTTCTCCACATCTTGCACAACCATCTTGATCTTGTGTTAGCCCGAAAAGGTGTTCAAAAAGCACAATAGGTCACACTCGGCGGTGGAGTTGACGATCTGGTCGATGCGCGGAAGCAGGAAGGGATCCTGAGGGAAAGCCTTGTTGAGGTTGGTGAAGTCGACGCACATGCGTTCCTTCCCCCCTTTCTTGGGGACGATAACTGGGTTCGCCAGCCACTCCGGGTACTGTACTTCCCGAATGACACCAGCATCCTGCAGCTTGTGGGTTTCTTGGACGATGAACGCCTGCTTCTCGGTGGACTGCCGTCGGGCCTTCTACTTTACTGGGTGCACATTTGGGCACACCCTCAGGTGGTGCTCGACTATTCCTCTTGGGATCCCGACCAGGTCCTTGGGCTCCCACGCGAACACTTCCTTGTTGGCACGCAAGAAGCTGACCAACTCTCTCTCTTGGTCCGGGGGGAGGCCGACTCATATGGTGAAGGTGGAGCCTGATGCTCCATCCTCATCAACTGGCACTTGCTTTGTCTCGGCTCGGTCTTGGGAAAACAACTGCTTCTTCTTGGCTGGCGCTGCCCACGGAGCCTCAGGGCCCCTTTTCTTGCTCGACTGCACGGATGTCGCGGTCCTGAAGGTGAGCTTAAGGGCCAACAACGCGTCCTTGGTGTCCCCTGCTACTGCCAGGACAACGCTGCTACCTGGCATCCTCATGAGGTTGTAGGACGGATGAGTTGCTGCCATGAACTTGGCCAGGGCTGGGTACCCAATGATGGCGTTGTATGGTAGGTCGACCCGGGAAATGTTGAAGTCGATGAGCTCGGTATGGTAGTTGTCGCGGGTCCCGAAAGTGACGGGAAGGTGGATCTGCCCCAGGGGGCTGCTAGAACCATTGCTGACCCCGGAGAAAGGCTTGGTGGGGCGGAGTCAGCCGTGGAGCACGTGAAGCAAGCCGAATGCCTCCATGGAGAGCATGTTTAGGCCGGCTCCGCCGTCGATGAGGGTCTTGGTGACCGCCACGTTGCAGATGGTGGGGGTGCAGAGCATCGGGAGCGCGCCTGCTCCCGCCGTGGTAGTGGGGTGATTTTTTGGGCCGAAGGTGAGGTCGGCCTTGGGCGCCGCCTAGACCGGGGGAGCCCCCAACTGCACTTGGGCGGCACCCACCTGGCGGTAGAGCTGCTTGATGTGGAGGTCGGAGGGTGGCGCCTGCGAGCCACCCAGGAGAGCTACAACGGCGCGAGGCGCCGGCACCGTGAAGTGCGTGATGAAGAGGCCGCACAGCTCCTCCCAGGAGGCCACAGAAGACTCCGGCAAGCTGAGCACCCACGCCCACAAGGGCGATGGGGAGCCAGTATGCCATCACCGTGTCGTCCACACCAGCTGCCCAAACTACCTCCTCGTATGCATGGAGGAAGCCGGACGGATCCGCCGCACTATCGTAGCGGGGCAACATCTCTGGCCTGAACTTGGGTGGCCACTGCACCCGCCGCAAGGCGGGGGTGAAAGCGCGGAGGCCCATGGCTCCACCAAAGGTGCACGACGGCCCAGTCGACGAAGGAGCGCCTGCCATCAGAGCCGGCGGTGGAATGTGGTGGACAAAGCGGCAGATCCCTGATGGACCCCTACCTGGCGCGCCAAATATTGGATTTCGGGTTCCACAAACCCTTGAGAGGTTCGAACTTTGGGGTGCGTGTGGAGATCTCAACCTACCCAGTCTGCCTACTCTCTAACCTCACAGCTTATCACGTCGAGCTAAAAGGGAAAGGGAGACAGAACAATTTACCGAGGTTCGGGCCACCTTGCGGTGTAAAACCCTACTGCTGCTATGTGGTGGATTTTCCTCAAGGGGCTGAGGAAACTAGTACAGTGGAGAACAGCCTCAGGAGGCGTGTTCTTGAGCTCAAGTGAGCTGGTGAGGTGGTGAGGGTGGAATGGATTCGATCCTCCTCCCATTGGTGGTGGCCAGGTCCTATTTATAGTGGCCTTGGTCCTCTTCCCAAATGTAGGTGGGAAGGGATCCCACAACGACCAAATTTAAAGGGAAACAACAAGTACGTCCTATCCTGACTAAAGTGGTCTTCGCCTGCAAAAGCCGCTGGTCGTGACGCTGCGGTGGGCTCGATGGTGACCTCCGTCCTGCCGTCCTGGCGGTCTTGGTCTTGTTGCACTAGAACGGAAACCTTTGGTTGATTCCTCGGGACTCTGCTCCTGCTGCTTGCCTCCTTTGCACCGAAGTGGAAGCTAGTACTCTGCGCCGCTGGCACCCGCCTGGCCTTGGTCTTCATGGATCACGTCAGCCGAACCTCGCGAGGTGAGCCTTGCATGGAAATCTCTGCTCCTCGGGAGCCAGCCTGAGGGGGCCGATCCCCTTGAAGGTCTTGGTGTTGTCCGCCTCGCGAGGCTTGGCCCCTCGCGAGGGTCTTGAGCTATTGATGCTGAAGCTGGGCCGTACTAGGCCGTCGATGGAGCCATGCCATGGGCCGTAGGCAGGCAAGTCTAGGTACCCCCGTATCCAGAATGCCGACAATACCTGTTTCTCTCTGCCATGGCCAGTTCATCGAATATCGTCATTATTTACTTTCACTTGCACGACCGAACAATTTGAAAATAATAATAGTGCAAGAGTGTCATGTACTAAGATGGAATTTGCAAACATTTTATTCAACAAGAGAAGACAAGGTAATAAGGGCTCTTTGTTAGATCAATGATAATGCAAATGAGAGCCACTCAACATTTCCATCGTGGTCTTCTCCTTGGTATGACTCAATAAAAAGAAAAGAAATTCAGAGAAACACACTGAAATATTTTTGGAGTCTTTGGTTTTTCGTAAACAAGCTAATGAAAAGATAAAAGCAAAAACGAGAAAAACTATTTAGATGGGAAAGCTCCCAACAAGTAAAAGAAGGACAAGGAAATCTTTTTGGGTTTTCTTTTTAGTGCTACAACAATTTAAACTAGGAAGAAAAATTAAAAAGAAGCAAGAAACATATTTTTGGATTTTCTCAAAGTTTATCAAACACACAGGAAGAAAGCGAGAAAATAAATTTAACATGGATGATAAAATGAAAAGGTGTGAACACCGACAAGTGGAATTAAATGTCTGAACATGAATGTAATGTCGGTGAGAATATGTACTCCCTCAAGCTTAGGCTTTTCGCTTAACTTGGCAATCAGACAGTAGCCTGTGTAATGGTCGGAGTGGTAGCTCACGGAGGCTCTTGATGCGGATGCCTCAGCCCCCCGTGCAACCACAACCACTGCATTATGAGCTCGGGCCTCGCTCTCAAGAACATAATATCTTCCCCTGTTATGAACATCAAAGAGAGCAGGTGTAGAAAAATATGTATCTACCACAGAGTCCTTGTTAAACGTCAAATTATAAGTGAAATTATTGGGATCACCCCTCAGAATCTTATGACGTTTCATAGCATCAAAGTCTCGGTACTACGTGGGTAAAATAGGATCATAGGGCAAAGGTGAAATAGCCAGCCCTCTTGCTAAGCGTGTGGCATAAATTCCACCATAAAAATATCCCCTACCATCGTTGTGCTGTAACCTACGTGCAACAATCGCTCCAAGATTATAACTTCTAGCACCGTCGAGGGCGGTGTGTATGAGGCTCAGATCAGGAGCACAAAATGTACTATAATATTTTTTGCTTACAATACATTTTCCATTAAATAATGTGAAGTACTGAATTACAGGAAAATGTATGCTCTTTATTCTACCTTGCGTCACTCCCCTAGTTTCACCATAGCATAGACTAGTCAAGAATATTTCAAACTCAGACCTCGGTGGTTCATCGAGCGAACCCTAGAATGGGATTTTGCAGAGGTGAGCAAACCTTTCCAGAGATATGGTAAATGCATTTTCATACAGTTTAAATGGCACCCTAGACTAACAAGGAAGGAATTTAAATCCTTTGGCAAATGATTCGGTGAGGATTAGGTGTTGGTCGCACTTATTCGAAATGTAGGGACCGAGATCGGCAATGTGAACATATTGCTAGAATTCCTCCTTAATATACACACTAATCATATAATCGTTGCACGACCATAAGCATGTTTTGGTGGTGGCACTTCGAATGGAACTTTCACTTGGTTCAACATAAGACCGACGAGCGGAGCTGCAGCTAGAAGATGCCTCCGAGGATCTCCTCCTCAAAGAACTCCTTCCAAAGAAGTTCATAGTGTTCGCTTACAATTTTCTGAAATTTTTTGGTCACAAAAGTTTATCAACAAAACTTCATAAGAATGGTAGCAACTACTCATAGGGATGTATGGAGGCCATAACAAGCATTCAAACTACTTAGAACTCTAAGAATTCAACATGCAAGCTCATCTACAGCAGCACCAAGAGTAGCTAATTATTCTAAATATAAACCACTAAAACAGAAACTAATTGGAAACGGAACTTCGAGCAAAGAGATTGAAATCCGTGGTTTCGGGAGCAAGAACACGAGAGAGATAACAATGGTGATTTTTTTCTGGGTGAATGTGGTGATGTGGGAAGAGGAAGTAAGTGAGGGGCCCCATGTGGGGACCACAACCCACCAGGGCGCGCCTGGGGGTCCTGGCGCGCCCAAGTGGGTTGTGCCCACCTGGTGCACCTCCCTCTGATATTATTTGCACCAGAAATTCAGAAATATTCAGAAAAAATCATATTAGAATTTCAAGGCATTGTGAGAACTTTTATTTTCGGGTCATTTTTTATTGCACGGAAAATTCAGAAAATAGATAAAGCATGGCATTTAATTTTATTTGACTAATAAAAACAAAAAACAAATGGTAGGGACAGAAGATAGTGCTTACTAAATTCGTCAACTTCATACCTCTAAAAAATGATCCATTAATAAGGTTGATCAAGTCTTATTAACAACCACTTTCTATCAGCATGAAACCGAAGAACTTTCGTAAATCACTAAGTTAACTCAATGGGGATATGAATGTCCCCAACAATAAGCATTTCATATTTCTTTTTGATAGTAGGTAGAGGTAACTGAAAACTTCCAATAGTGATTGTCGGAGATTTTTCAATAACATTAATACCATTCACTTGGAATTGTTTCTTTGGAAAGTGCACCAAATGCTCATTACCATTGATATGAAAAGTGAACTTGGCTTTATTGTAATCAATAACAACCCCTGCAGTATTCAAGAAGGGTCTACCAAGGATAATCGACATGTTGTCATCCTCGGACATCTCAAGTATAACAAAGTCAATCAAAATAGTAACATTAACAACAACAACGGGCACATCCTCACAAATACCGATAGGTATGGAAGTTGTTTGCAGCCATTTGCAAAGATATTTCAGTAGGTGTGAGTTTATTCAAATCAAGTCTTTATATAAATAGAAAGGCATAACACTAACACCAGCTCCCAAATCACATAAAGCAGTTTTCACATAGTTTCCTTTGATGGAGCAAGGTATAATTGGTATTCCCGGATCTCCAAGTTTTTTAGGTACTCCATCTTTAAAAGTATAATTAGCAAGCATAGTGGAGATTTCATCTTTCGGTATTTTTCTCTTATTGGTGATGATGTGTTTCATGTACTTTGCATAAGGAGGCATTTTTAAGATATCAGTCAAGCGAGTTTGCAAAAAGACTGGCCTAATCATTTCAGCAAAGCGTTCAAATTCTTCATCATCTTTCTGTTTAGTTGGCTTAGGTGGAATGGGCATAGGCTTTTGAACCCATGGTTCTCTTTCCTTACAGTGTTTTCTAGCAACAAAGTCTCTTTTATCATATCTTTTATTCTAGGGTTGTGGGTTATCAAGATCAACAACTCGTTCTATCTCAACATCATTATCTGGTTCTTTATCATTTGGTTGAGTGTCTTCATGAACCTCATCATTATCTTTTTCATTATCAGAAGGTGAATGTTCATTACCAGATTGAGTTTCAGCATCAGAGATAGAAATTTCATTATCATTATCAGGAGGTTTTTCTACTTTAGGTTCACTAGAGGCAGGCAAAGTCCTATTATTTTCTTCTTATTTTTCTTTTTAGAAGGAATAGGTGCATCAGTGTTAATTATTTGAGAGTCTGTTCAATTATCTTTGGGTGTCCCTCAGGATAAAGTTGTTCCTGAGTCATTTTATCTCCTCTAGTTGCTACTCTAACAGCAAAGTCACTTATATTATTGTTCATTTCATCAAGTAACTCTCTTTGAGATTTAGCAAGTTGCTCGAATTGAGTTTGAACCATAGAGGCATGCTTTCCTACACCTCTAACATCATTTGAGATTCTAAATAACAACTCACTTAAGCGAGCAATCATATCAGAATGGTATTTCAATTGTTTCATAACATTTGCACTGAAGTGATCTTGCTTTCTAATGTAATTATAAAACTCATAAAGGCATTGACTAGGATGTTTATTACGAGGATCATCACTATCATTGAATTTCATTAAAGATTTTAGCTCTACCACTTTAGGTGGTGGTGGTGCCTCAAGCCCATGTATTTCTTCGATAGGTGGTAAATTTTTAACATATCCTCGGCTTTAACACCTTTTCCTTCATAGATTCCTTTGCCTCTTTCATATCTTTAGGACTGAGATATAAGATACCCTTCTTCTTTGGAGTGGGTTTAATAGGTGTTTCAGGAGGAGTCCAATCATCATAATTTTTCAATATGTTATTCAATAATTCTTCAGCTTGCCCAATAGTTTGTTCCCTGAAAACACAACCAGCACAACTATCTAGGAAATCCCTAGAAGCATCGGTTAGTCCGTTATAGAAGATATCAAGTATTTTATTTTTCTTAATAGGATGATCAGGCAAAGCATTAAGCAATTGGAGAAGCCTCCCCCAAGCTTGTGGGAGACTCTCTTCTTCAATTTTCACAAAATTAAATATTTCCTACAAGGCAGGTTGTTTCTTATGAGTAGGCAAATATTTTTCCAGAAAAGTAATAAATCATATTGTGGGGACTATGCACATAACCAGGAGCAAGAGTATTGTACCAAGCTTTAGCATCACCCTTTAATGAGAATGGAAATAACTTGAGAATATAGTAATAGCGAATCTTATCATCATGAGCAAAAAGGGTGGCTATATCATTCAACTTAGTAAGATGTGCCACAACAGTTTCTATTTCATAACCATGGAAAGGATCATATTCAAGCAAAGTGATTAACTCTAGGTCGACAGAGAATTCATAATCCTTATCATGAATAAAGATAGGTGAAGTAGCAAACATAGGATCACATTTCATTTTAGCATTCAGAGATCTTTCTTTATCATATCTATCCTTACAAGCAAGAATATCTCTAGTTGCCTCCTCACTTATAGCATAACCTTCCGATACCTTTGGCAATTCATATCTAGGTGGACTAGTTCTAGTAGGTGTTTCAAGATTTTCAGTTTCAAGTTCATGATCAGATTCAACAATATCATGCTGTCTTACTCTAGCAATTTGTTCATCAAGAAATTCACCTAGTGGCATATCATCATCAAGCAATGTACTAGCATCATCAAGAGTAGCATTCATAGCAGAAGTAGCATCATCAACAACTTGCGACATATCAGAATTAATAGCATGTGGTGATGTTGCAAGTTTAATTATAACAAAAGTTGAATCTAAAGCGGAGCTGGATGGCAGTTCCTTAACTCCCCTCATCTTTGAGGGAAAAATCTTAGTATTAGCTTCCTTCAGATTCTTCATAGTGATAATATGATAATAATCCCAAGTGACTCAACAAATATAGCTATGCTTCCCGGCAACGGCGCCAGAAAAAGGTCTTGATAACCCACAAGTATATGGGATCGCAACCGTTTTCGTGGGTAGAGTTTTCAACCCAAATTTATAGATTCGACACAAGGGGAGCCAAAGAATACTTGCAAGTATTAGCAGCTGAGTTGTCAATTCAATCACACCTGGAGATAGATTATCTGCAGCAAAGTGATCAGTAGCAAACTAATAATATGATAGTTTTGATAGTAATGGTAGTAGCAACAGTAACAGTAACAGTGATAGTAGTGATTTTGTAGCAGTAACGATAGCAGTAGTAGAAGTAGTAACTTAGCAAGAACAATATAAGATAAATTCGTAGGCATTGGATTGGTGACTCGTTGGATGATATTCGTCATGAGACAGTTATAACCTAGGGCGATATGGCACTAGCTGCAGTTCATAAATATAACGTAGGCATGTGTTCCGTAAATGGTCATACATGCTTATGGAAAGAACTTGCATGACATCTTTTGTCCTACCCTCCCATGGCAGCTGGGTCCTATTGGAAACTAAGGGATATTAAGGCCTCCTTTTAATAGAGAACCAGAACAAAGCATTAACACACGGTGAATACATGAACTCCTCAAACTACGGTAATCACCGGGAGTGGTCCCGACTATTGTCACTCCGGGGTTGCCGGATCATAACACGTAGTAGGTGACTATAACTTGCAAGATCGGATCTATAACATGGATATAATTGTGATAACATAAATGGTTCAGATCTGAAATCATGGCACCCGGGCCTAAAGTGCTAAGCACTAAGCATAGCAAAGTCATAGCAACATCAATCTCAGAACATAATGGATACTAGGGATCACGCCCTAACAAAACTAACTCGATTACATAATGAATCTCATCCAACTCCTCACCGACCAGTCAGCCTACGAAGGAATTACTTACTCCCGATGGGGAGAATCATGGAATTGGTGATGGACATGTGTTAGTGATGATGAAGATCGAAAATCCACCTCTCCGGAGCCCCAAATGGACTCCAGATCTGGCCTCCCAACGAAGAACTAGAGACGGCGGTGGCTCCGTCTCGTGAAATGCGATAATTCTTTCTCTTTGATTTTTTCTGAAAATATGTGATTTTATGGCGTCAGTTTCAGGGTCATCATTGCCACCAGGTGGGGACAACCCACCTGGGCGCGCTTGGAGGGGGAGGCACGCCCTGGTGGGTTGTGCCTACCCAGGTGTCCCCCCCTCCGGTGGTTCTTGGCTCCAGATATTTTCTTTTATTGTATGAAAAATCCTCGTAAAGTTTTGTTACATTCTAAGAACTTTTATTTCTGCGCAAAAACAACACCATGGTAGTTCTATTGAAAACAGCATCAGTCTGAGTTAGTTTCATTGAAATCATGCAAATTAGAGTCCAAAACAAGAGGAAAAGCATTAGGAAAAGTAGATACGTTGGAGACGTATCACTCAACTACCATGGTGTTGTTTTTGTGTAGAAATAAAAGTTCTCACAATGGAACGAAATTTTGCGAGGAATTTTTATACAATAAAAGATAAATTTTGGAGCCAAGAACCGCCGGAGGGGGGGGCACCTGGCTGGGCACAACCCACCAGGGCGCGCCACCCCCTCCAAGCATGCCTAGGTGGGTTGTCCCCACCTGGTGGCCCCGTAGACCCTGAAACCACGCTATAAAATCCTATTTTTCTAGAAAAAAATTAGGGAGAAAGAATTATCGCGTTTCACAATACAGAGCCGCCGTCGTCTCCTATTCTTCATCGAGAGGCCAAATCTAGAGTCCATTTGGGGCTCCAGAGAGGGGGATCTTCTATCTTCGTCATCACCAACCCTTCTCCATCACCAATTCCATGATGCTCCCCACTGGGAGTGAGTAATTCCATCATAGGCTCGCTGGTTGGTAAGGAGTTGGATAAGATTCATCATGTAATTGAGTTAGTTTTGTTAGGGCTTGATCCCTAATATCCATTATGTTCTAAGATTGATGTTGCTATGACTTTGCCATGCTTAATGCTTGTCACTTTGGGCCCGGGTGCCATGATTTCAGATCAGAACCGTTTATGTTATCACCATTATATCTATGTTCTAGATCTGATCTTGCAAGTTATAGTCACCTACTACGTGTTATGATCCGGCAACCCCGGAGTGACAATAGTCGGGACCACTCCCGATGATGACCGTAGTTTGAGGAGTTCATGTATTCACCGTGTGCTAATGCTTTGTTCAGGTTCTCTATTAAAAGGAGGCCTTAATATCCCTTAGTTTCCAATAGGACCCCGCTGCCACGGGAGGGTAGGACAAAAGATGTCACGCAAGTTCTTTCCATAAGCACATATGACTATTTGCGGAATACATGCCTACATTATATTTATGAGCTGGAGCTAGTGCCGTATCGCCCTAGGTTATGACTATCTCATGATGAATATCATCCAACGAATCACCGATCCAATGCCTACGATTTTCCTACATATTGATCTTGCTAAGTTACTACTGCTATTGTTACTATTGCTGTTGCTACTACTATCAAAACTATCATATTACTTTGCTACTGATCACTTTGCTACAGATAATTAATATCCAGGTGTGGTTGAATTGACAACTCAGCTGCTAATACTTGCAAACATTCTTTGTCTCCCCTTGTGTCGAATCTTTAAATTTGGGTTGAATACTCTACCCTCGAAAGTTGTTGTGATCCCATACACTTATGGGTTATCAAATGCGCAAAGTGTCACAGACAGGTGGAATGAATACTTTCGATGCATAAGCCTAGAAGAATGTTTCATTTGTAAGCTGCTCAATGGCATACAAGATCCAAGGAGCATAGGGCTTGAGCGACTGAGGACTGTGTGCAGCACATGCCAGATTCCGAATGAAAAGGTCAGGAATGTCGAATTTGATTCCCTGAGAAATTGACACCAGAGCATTTCCTATGATGCCTTTGATGGAGTTGGGGCAATTGGTATAGTATTGCAAAGAATTTGGGATAGCACCTTGTTGTCATAGGCCAACTTCTTTGGGTCAACATGTTCTCTATCATTCTGAAACTCGCATTGAGGAAAATTGATCCGGGCCAGAAAATGATCTGCTGAGCATTTGATTCTTTGTCTTCCTGTCATCCATTCGACTGTCGATGTTGAAGTTTTTACCATCTGCCCTATGATGTACAACATGGCATGGTACTGAAGGATAATCTCCTTGTTCCATCCATGATTGAAGCACATAAAACCTTTCATAAGATCATGCTCAATATGATCAAGAGTATTGTGGAAGAAAGGCATTTCTTCGAGCTTGGCAAAGTCCAGTATCTTGTGATTCAAAATCCTATGCTTGCCAAACAAGATCGGAGCATAATATATTGCCTGCTCCTCTGTCCAAAACCTCAGTGATAGAGATGTTCTTTCTCCTTCGTAGGGGCTCACCCCAAACAATGCAAGCTTCGCTGAATGAAGCTGCTCATTGAAAGCTGGGTCATAGGGGCCATACTTAGATGAAAATAGCGGGAAAGATTCTTGAGGATTTTTCCTATGAACTTCTGCGCTAATTTCCATCGGCTGAACATCATCAGCTACAGATGCATTCTCATCAGAGGGTTGTATGGGCACATGAGGTACGATATCCTTCTGTGAGGCAGATGGCATGGGATCATCAGATTGTTGATCATTTTTCTTCACTGGAACTCCTGCAGCGACTTTCTCATATTCAGGCTCAAGGGTCTTTTCTTTCGGTGCATCAACGATTTGTGGTAGTGGAACAAAAACTTCTCCAGCCTGCTGTGGCAACACTGGTGGTAAGACTTGGTGGGACTGAATAGATGGTGCAACTTCTTCATCCTTCTTCTCGTGATCCATGGGATCTTCAATCTTCTTTCCTCCCTGTTCCAGCTGTGAAGCCAAGGAACCAGGAGCAGGGTCAACCTCCATCGCAGCAGGGCCACCAGATGAGGAGACCGTTGGGGCAGTACTTTGGGCAGGAGCTTGCTCCCCCTCATACTTTTCTTCCTCCTTAGTGGGTCTGGAGGGTCCAACTTGAATGTTCTTCGCAGGCGATGAGGCTAGCTTCTCCATTTCAATTTCTTTGTCAATCTTTTCCTCGGGAGCATTTTGCTCGGGCACAACCATGACTTCATCAGGATTGACAAGATAAATACCCACAACATCTGCTTCTTGTTAAACTAAGGTAGGAACTACCACAACCTCAACATGTCGTTCGACAAATTCATCGGGATGAGGGGATGGTGGAATCTGTTGAAGTGGTGCACTTGAGTCAATAGGAGCATCAGCTGAGGCAGATTTGAGACGACCGTCCTTGACTTTTTTTGGCTTATTTGCTCTGGCCTGAGCTCTCTCGCATTTTTCTTCTTTCTCCCTGCGTCTAGCAAGATTTCGCTGACGCTGAATCTCTTCGATTCTTCGATCACAAAGATGGGAGACATCCATTTTCATTCTAGAGTGGCACTCTATCTTGTTGTTCCTCATGGTGAGGGCTTTGGTGGTTTCAAGAATGGCCTTGTTCAGATCCTTTCTTTCGGCTTCAGACTTGGCTTCCCTTCTCATTTTCTCCAAAAGCTTCTTATCTTCAATAGCTTGGTTGAGTTCTTTGGTTATTTCCTCAGATCAGTGAAGTGCTTTGCTAACATCTTCGCAACATCTTCTGGCAGACCCAAATCACCCAATTCAGCTGGATTGGCATCATAGGAAGCAACTTCAATGATGTCGAATATCATATCAAAAACATATTCCTCTATGGAAGCATGAATAATTTTCTTTGCCTTGTTGGCGGAAACAACCGCTTTTTCATCGGTGACCAGCTTTCTCTTGGTAGATGGGGCTGCAGAACCCGAAGGTTTATCAAAGGGCACAAGTGCAAGCCTTGGTGAAGATCTCGCAGGCGGTGATTTCTTGGCGGGTGTTGGAGGATATGGCTTATCAAGTAACGCTCATTGATCATACATGGGAATTTCATCACCAGCAATATCATCAGAAGATTCCTCATCAGATGAGGCAGATGCAACCTTTCTGGACTTTCTCACAACAGACTTCTTCTTTGGAGCTCGAGGAGAAACTGACTTCCTCGTCTTCTTCTCTTTTCGGGTAGACGCCCTTTCCTCTTCTCATTCATATCTTGTTGAGTCAGCTCAACATTCCGCTTCACAACTTGGTTCTTCTTCGCAAGCTTAGCCTAACACTTTGCCTTTGCCTTTTCCCTCTTTGCAACTTCTTTGGGAAAGTCAGCTATAGTTTTCAGAGAATCGACATGAGCGTTGGGAGGTGGTGCTAGCCTTACTTTCTCATCTTCCTGGACTAGACAGCCTTCTGCAATGCAATCATTCCAGGGTGGAGCAAAAGAAAACAATATCTGATATTTCTGTCGAACATTCTCGTAGTTGAACAATTTCTTCACTCAGCGCCGGTGAATCTTTTGCAACCTATTATTCTGGTCTTGAGTTGTTTCCACACCTGGTGGTGTCCTGTAAGGTTCCTGATCAGACATCTTAGCTTCTGTGTTTCTTTCTCTTCTTCTGCCACCCTTCTTGGGATTTCCATCTGAGAACAAGGTCTTGGAATCAGTGACTAGCTCATCTTCAGGCTGGCTGTGAGCCGAAGGAATACCATCATCAACGTCATCAGCAGATTCTAATTCGGCCTTGTTCTTCGGTGCTCTTGGTGGCTTAGCAGATTTTCGTTCGACCACCTTTTGCTTTGGTAGCTACCCTGGGCTGCTGAGGGATTTATTCCTCTTTCCGAACTGTGTGCCATGACCACTCTTGAGGAAAAAACACAAGGGCGAAAGAAAGCACAGTTGAGGTCACAAGCATGAAAAGAGGAAATTTTTAACACAAAACAGAAGGTTTTACAAGAGGAACCGATGGATTCAAGTTATGCACTTGCAAGATATCATCGAGTAAATTCCAGTATGCCTAAGGACGACACAATGGATCCTCCAATCTTTCGAAGAGCATGCACAGTGAACCCTAGATCCAAAGGACATGTACGAGGAACAACTACAAACCGTACAAGAGAAAACTAACATAGCCTAAAAGATCTACCGCATAGAAATAACTAGGAATAAATCACGTTGGGAAGAACTGCTCTAGAACAGGATTTGAGTAGAGCAAGAACCGGATCTGAATGCCCTAACATCGCGATACAAATCAACTACGGTAGAGCGAAAAGGAGGAGTTACCGCTCTGGCGCGATCAACAATGAAGGAGCTTCACCGGAGTTGCACAACAATGCCTGACGTCGACGCTGGTTCGAGCTCGGGCTCGGGCGGAGAACAAGAGTAGGGTTTGAGGCCAAACAGAGAAGAACTAAGGAAGAAGATACCCCGAACGGGGGTTTATATATCCTGATGAACAAATCACCACTCTGAAATCTACGAACGAAAAAATCGGGACGTTCCACATTCAACGGACGAGATCACGATGAAGAGATCATGGGCATGTGTCAGCCGTTTCCTGCGAAATTCTAGGTAACTGAACAGAAAGCCGAAAGGTTTGAGGAAGGTCAAGCGCCAAAACGGATGAAGGAGTGAGGAAGATTTTATTCGTGACCAAGGACGTCGGAAAAAATTCTTCTTAAGATCAAGTGCATGATTATGACATGAGGAACAGAGAGAAAAACAGAAAAGCAAACTAGACGAAAACACGGAAGAAAACAACTGAAAAGGAGAGCAAGAACACTATGAATAAAAACAAGAAAATAGAAGCACCAACAATGATTGCACTCAGGGCATAGGATGAGAGTGTGATATCCCTGAGAGTGTTTCCTGCAAGAAATGATTAGTCTTCTTCACAACCCACACTTGTGTGGGAGGTGATGATCTCATTTGCTTTGCCTGGCTTGGGATGTTTCTTCAGCGTGTTCTGCGTGACACCTGAGTACTACGATAATAATCATATGAATAGGCATTCAAGTCATTTCCAGATGCATGAGTATAATGATTAGAGGATATGCGCATGTACTCCTTCTGAAGCAAGTGAGGGTAATAATCATTCGAAAATGACAATCGATTCGGCTGTGAATGGTAGCCATTTCCTCGTCAACGATTATCCTGCACAGTCAGATTAGCAGTAACAGATAGATTTTCAATCATATTTTTCTTCACCCAAATTTGGTTCTTGGGAGAGCCTTCCTTGCAGCTAGTTCCAACATATCATGTGAAAACCTTTCCATTTTGTTGCTTGAAATGTTTGTAACTTGAATCATTCGACTTGTTAGTTTCAACAGGAATGGGCAAAAGATAACCAGAAAGAGTTTCAGGTTCAAGGGTTTTACTATTTCCTCAAATCCAAGTTGTACGAGGATATTGTTCAGGAGTCCAGTACGAGCCATCCACATTAAGTTTCTTTTCGAAACCAAATCCTTCCTTCTGAGGATTTTTGTGAAGAATGGACTTCTTGAGCACGTCACACAAGGTTTGATGCCCTTTCAGGCTCCTCAGCATTCCAGTCTCAAGTAAGCCTCTTAACCTGCAAGTTTCTTCAGTAAGAGTAGCAAAATCCTCGGAAGAGAGCTTAGTGGTGCCATTAGAAGTAGTGGTGTTCTCTTTCACATCATTGGAAGTTTCGGCATGAGAATCTGCATTGCTACGTTCTAGGCAAGTTAAGCAAGGGGGTACAAAACCACCAGGAAGTTGAACAGATTGCTCGGTGAAGAGAGAAGCTTTTTCTAAAGCCAGTTTGTTATGAGACTCTTTCAGTAACACGAGTTCTTGATTCCTGCTAAGGAGTTCATTTGATAAACTCTCATAGTCAACTATAAGTGAGTCATATAGAATGGTAAGATTGTCAATAGTTGGTGAAAAAGCATCTTGCTCTTCAATCAACTTTTGATTCTTCTCCATCTCTTCGACCAGTAATCCTTTAGTTTTTCTCAGATTTCTTTCAAGCATTTCAAGTTCATCGTGTTGAGATTTAGCAATTTTGAGCAGCTTGGCATAAGATATGTATTTAGGAGAGCATTCATCCATGGACCTAAGGTGTTTGGCAGATACCTGATCCTTTGAGGATTTTTCCA
The DNA here is from genome assembly GCF_018294505.1 of Triticum aestivum. Lineage (NCBI taxonomy): Eukaryota > Viridiplantae > Streptophyta > Magnoliopsida > Poales > Poaceae > Triticum > Triticum aestivum. Next base: position 97,074,866 of record NC_057813.1, on the reverse strand, counting down.
TGAGGCAAAAGGCGATTGGCTCATCATTGCTTGATTCATCATCACTTGATTCATCATCATCAATGTCTGAGTTGGCGACTTTCTTCGATGATTCAATAGCAACGTAAGCATTACTTCTCCCAATACTTTTTTAGAATTCTTATTCATCAGAATTAGTATCCATGGCTTCTTCTTCCACTACAAAAAAAGACACATCCGTGACATTTTTGGCCGAACGAATTTTTTTTCTGTCATACTTATGACACTTCTATGACGATAATTGTGACAAAACCCGGTATCATCATAGATGTGGTGGGCTCCTACTTCTATGACAAAAAATCATGACAGAAAATGGGCTTTTCATCCTACGCGGCCTGGAGACACAGCTGCATGACATTCTTTGGGCCGTCCATGACGGAAAAAACTATGGTAGAAGCAAGGGCGAGGAAAATTTCGGGGAGTTCCCGGTTATGGTGGGTGGTCGGGGCCGAGCGATGCGCGTTTCTCTCGTATACGTACGCGCGTGTGTGCGAGGCGTTGGGCTCTAACTAAAACCGAGCGAGGCGTCGCTTAACTAAATCCAAGCGATTGCACTGCAAGCTACGCGTTACTGAACCCGAGCGATCGAGCGATTCCTTCGCTACTGCTGCTAACTGAACCTGATCGATGCTGCCTCTGGATTAACAATGAGCATTGTAGGAGGGTTTGGATGAACAGTTAGCATTGCGTGGGGGGGTTGGATGAATAGTGAGTGGTGGAGGTAGATGAACATGACCCTGTGGCATTGCCTCTGGATGAGCAGGACCCTGATCGATCGAGCCAGTTGGAGCTGGATGAATAGGACCCCGTGGAGGGCTGGATGAACAGGACGACCCCGTGGAGGGCTGGATGAACAGTAGACGATTGAGGGGTGGATGAACAGTAGCCCGTGAAGGGGTTGTTGAACAGTAGCCGGTGGAGTAGCGCGCGGTGGAGGCTGGATGAACAGGAGCCCGTGGAGGCTGGAGGAGGTCGACGGTGGATGAACAGTAGCCCGCGGAGGATGGAGGAGGTCGACACTGGAGATGAACATTATCCCGTGGAGCCCCGTTTTGCGGTACGCCACACCCCTCTCGATGAACAAGACCCCCGTTTCGACCGTAGCGCTCCAACAAGAGTCCGTTTCGTCCATTTTGTGGTACGCCACACCCCTCCCGATCAACAGGACCCCCATATCGACCGTAGGAGGTCCGCTTCCTCCGTTTTGCTATACGCCAGACCCCTCCCGATGAACAGGATCCCGTTTCGAACGTGGCCGGTCGAACACAAGGACGTTTTCTCCTTCTGTGGTACGCCAGGCCTCGTTTCCATCGCCTATTCCATCCAAGCCCTCCCGATGAACATGACGACGCATTCCGTTCCGACCCAGCCGGTTGGCTCTGTTGGGTTTCGTAGTAATTTCAAAAATTTTCCTACGTGCACACATGATCATGTGATGCATAGCAACGAGGGGGAGAGTATTGTCTACGTACCCTACGCAGACCGACTGCGGAAGCGATGACACGACGTAGAGGAAGTAGTCGTACGTCTTCACGATCCAACCGATCAAGCACCGAAACTACGGCACCTCCGAGTTCGAGCACACGTTCAGCTCGATGACGATCCCCGGACTCCGATCCATCAAAGTGTCGGGGAAGAGTTCCGTCAGCACGACAGCGTGGTGACGATCTTGATGAACTACAGCAGCAGGGCTTCGCCTAAACTCCGCTACAGTATTATCGAGGAATATGGTGGCAGGGGGCACCGCACACGGCTAAGGAATCGATCACGTGGATCAACTTGTGTCAACTTGTGTGTTTAGAGGTGCCCCTGCCTCCGTATATAAAGGAGGAGAGGAGGGGAGGCTGGCCGGCCAAGGGGAGGTGGCGCAGGAGGAGTCCTACTCCTACCGGGAGTAGGACTCCCCTCCAATCCTATTCCAACTAGGAATCCCCCAAAGGGGAAAGAGGGAGAGGGGTGGCCGGCCACCTCTCCTAGTCCTAATAGGACTAGGGGAAGGGGGGAGGCGCGCAGCCCCCTTGGGCTGCCCCTTTCTCCTTTCCACTAAGGCCCATGATGGCCCATATGGCTCCCGGGGGGTTCCGGTAACCCTCTCGGTATTCCGGTAAAATCCCGATTTCACCCGGAACACTTCCGATATCCAAATATAGGCTTCCAATATATCAATCTTTACGTCTCGACCATTTCGAGACCCCTCGTCATGTCCGTGATCACATCCTGGACTCCGAACAACCTTCGGTACATCAAAATGCATAAACTCATAATATAACTGTCATCGTAACCTTAAGCGTGCGGACCCTACGGGTTCGAGAACAATGTAGACATGACCGAGACACGTCTCCGGTCAATAACCAATAGCGGGACCTGGATGCCCATATTGGCTCCTACATATTCTACGAAGATCTTTATCGGTCAGACCGCATAACAACATACGTTGTTCCCTTTGTCATCGGTATGTTACTTGCCCGAGATTCGATCGTCGGTATCCAATACCTAGTTCAATCTCGTTACCGGCAAGTCTCTTTACTCGTTCCGTAATACATCATCTCACAACTAACATATTAGTTGTAATGCTTGCAAGGCTTATGTGATGTGTATTACCGAGAGGGCCCAGAGATACCTCTCCGACAATCGGAGTGACAAATCCTAATCTCGAAATACGCCAACCCAACATCGACCATTGGAGACACCTGTAGTACTCCTTTATAATCACCCAGTTACGTTGTGACGTTTGGTAGTACCCAAAGTGTTCCTCCGGTAAACGGGAGTTGCATATTCTCATAGTCATAGGAACATGTATAAGTCATGAAGAAAGCAATAGCAACATACTAAACGATCGGGTGCTAAGCTAATGGAATGGGTCATGTCAATCAGATCATTCTACTAATGACGTGACCTCGTTAATCAAATAACAACTCATTGTTCATGGTTAGGAAACATAACCATCTTTGATTAACGAGCTAGCCAAGTAGAGGCATACTAGTGACACTCTGTTTGTCTATGTATTCACACATGTATTATGTTTCCGGTAAATACAATTCTAGCATGAATAATAAACATTTATCATGATTATAAGGAAATAAATAATAACTTTATTATTGCCTCTAGGGCATATTTCCTTCAGTCTCCCACTTGCACTAGAGTCAATAATCTAGATTACACTGTAATGAATCTAACACCCATGGAGCTTTGGTGCTGATCATGTTTTGCTCGTGGAAGAGGCTTAGTCAACGGGTCTGCAACATTCAGATCCGTATGTATCTTGCAAATCTCTATGTCTCCCACCTGGACTAGATCCCGGATGGAGTTGAAGCGTCTCTTGATGTGTTTGGTCCTTTTGTGAAATCTGGATTCCTTTGCCAAGGCAATTGCACCAGTATTGTCACAAAAGATTTTCATTGGACCCGATGCACTAGGTATGACACCTAGATCGGATATGAACTCCTTCATCCAGACTCCTTCATTTGCTGCTTCCGAAGCAGCTATGTATTCCGCTTCACATGTAGATCCCGCTACGACGCTTTGTTTAGAACTGCACCAACTGACAGCTCCACCGTTTAATGTAAACACGTATCCGGTTTGCGATTTAGAATCGTCCGGATCAGTGTCAAAGCTTGCATCAACGTAACCTTTTACGATGAGCTCTTTGTCACTTCCATATACGAGAAACATATCCTTAGTCCTTTTCAGGTATTTCAGGATGTTCTTGACCGCTGTCCAGTGATCCATTCCTGGATTACTTTGGTACCTCCCTGCTAAACTTATAGCAAGGCACACATCAGGTCTGGTACACAGCATTGCATACATGATAGAGCCTATGGCTGATGCATAGGGAACATCTTTCATATTCTCTCTATCTTCTGCAGTGGTCGGGCATTGAGTCTTACTCAATTTCACACCTTGTAACACAGGCAAGAACCCTTTCTTCGCTTGATCCATTTTGAACTTCTTCAAAATTTTGTCAAGGTATGTGCTTTGTGAAAGTCCAATTAAGCGTCTTGATCTATCTCTATAGATCTTAATGCCTAATATGTAAGCAGCTTCACCGAGGTCTTTCATTGAAAAACTTTTATTCAAGTATCCCTTTATGCTATCCAGAAATTCTATATCATTTCCAATCAGTAATATGTCATCCACATATAATATCAGAAATGCTACAGAGCTCCCACTCACTTTCTTGTAAATACAGGCTTCTCCGAAAGTCTGTATAAAACCAAATGCTTTGATCACACTATCAAAACGTTTATTCCAACTCCGAGAGGCTTGCACCAGTCCATAAATGGATCGCTGGAGCTTGCACACTTTGTTAGCTCCCTTTGGATCGACAAAACCTTCTGGTTGCATCATATACAACTCTTCTTCTAGAAATCCATTCAGGAATGCAGTTTTGACATCCATTTGCCAAATTTCATAATCATAAAATGCGGCAATTGCTAACATGATTCGGACGGACTTAAGCATCGCTACGGGTGAGAAGGTCTCATCGTAGTCAATCCTTGAACTTGCCGAAAACCTTTTGCGACAAGTCGAGCTTTGTAGACAGTAACATTACCATCAGCGTCAGTCTTCTTCTTAAAATCCATTTATTCTCAATTGCTTGCCGATCATCGGGCAAGTCAACCAAAGTCCATACTTTGTTCTCATACATGGATCCCATCTCAGATTTCATGGCTTCAAGCCACTTTACGGAATCTGGGCTCACCATCGCTTCTTCATAGTTCGTAGGTTCATCATGATCTAGTAGCATGATCTCCAGAACAGGATTACCGTACCACTCTGGTGCGGATCTTACTCTGGTTGATCTACGCGGTTCAGTAGTATCTTGATCTGAAGTTTCATGATCATTATCATTGGCTTCCTCACTAACTGGTGTAGGTGTCACTGAAACAGTTTTCTGTGATGGACTACTTCCCAGTAAGGGAGCAGGTACAGTTACCTCGTCAAGTTCTACTTTCCTTCCATTCACTTCTTTCGAGAGAAACTCCTTCTCTAGAAATGATCCATTCTTAGCAACGAATGTTTTGCCTTCGGATCTGTGATAGAAGGTGTACCCAACAGTTTCCTTTGGGTATCCTATGAAGACACATTTCTCCGATTTGGGTTCGAGCTTATCAGGTTGAAGCTTTTTCACATAAGCATCGCAGCCCCAAACTTTAAGAAACGACAACTTTGGTTTCTTGCCAAACCACAGTTCATAAGGCGTCGTCTCAACGGATTTTGATGGTGCCCTATTTAACGTGAATGCGGCCGTCTCTAAAGCATATCCCCAAAATGATAGCGGTAAATCAGTAAGAGACATCATAGATCGCACCATATCTAGTAAAGTACGATTACGACGTTCGGACACACCATTACGCTGTGGTGTTCCGGGTGGCGTGAGTTGCGAAACTATTCCACAGTTTTTCAAATGTACATCAAACTCGTAACTCAAATATTCTCCTCCACGATCAGATCGTAGAAATTTTATTTTCTTGTTACGATGATTTTCAACTTCACTCTGAAATTCTTTGAACTTTTCAAATGTTTCAGACTTATGCTTCATTAAGTAGATATATCCATATCTGCTCAAATCATCTGTGAAGGTGAGAAAATAACGATATCCGCCTCGAGCCTCAATATTCATCGGACCACATACATCGGTATGTATGATTTCCAACAAATCTGTTGCTCTCTCCATAGTACCGGAGAACGGTGTTTTAGTCATCTTGCCCATGAGGCACGGTTCGCAAGTACCAAGTGATTCATAATCAAGTGGTTCCAAAAGTCCATCAGTATGGAGTTTCTTCATGCGCTTTATACCGATATGACCTAAACGACAGTGCCACAAATAAGTTGCACTTTCATTATCAACTCTGCATCTTTTGGTTTCAACATTATGAATATGTGTATTACTACTATCGAGATTTAATAAGAATAGACCACTCTTCAAGGGTGCATGACCATAAAAGATATTACTCATATAAATAGAACAACCATTATTCTCTGATTTAAATGAATAACCGTCTCGCATTAAACAAGATCCAGATATAATGTTCATGCTCAACGCTGGCACCAAATAACAATTACTTAGGTCTAATATTAATCCCGAAGGTAGATGTAGAGGTAGCGTGCCGATTGCGATCACATCGACTTTGGAACCGTTTCCCACGCGCATTTTCACCTCGTCCTTAGCCAATCTTCGCTTAATCCGTAGCCCCTGTTTCGAGTTGCAAATATTAGCAACAGAACCAGTATCGAATACCCAGGTGCTACTGCGAGCATTAGTAAGGTACACATCAATAACATGTATATCACATATACCTTTGTTCACCTTGCCATCCTTCTTATCCGCCAAATACTTGGGGCAGTTCCGCTTCCAGTGACCAGTCTGCTTGCAGTAGAAGCACTCAGTTTCAGGCTTAGGTCCAGACTTGGGTTTCTTCTCTTGAGCAGCAACTTGCTTGCCGTTCTTCTTGAAGTTCCCCTTTTTCTTCCCTTTGCCCTTTTTCTTGAAACTAGTGGTCTTGTTAACCATCAACACTTGATGCTCCTTCTTGATTTCTACCTCCGCAGCTTTCAGCATTGCGAAGAGCTCGGGAATAGTCTTGTTCATCCCTTGCATATTATAGTTCATCACGAAGCTCTTGTAGCTTGGTGGTAGTGATTGGAGAATTCTATCAATGACGCAATCATCCGGAAGATTAACTCCCAATTGAATCAAGTGATTATTATACCCAGACATTTTGAGTATATGCTCACTGACAGAACTGTTCTCCTCCATTTTGCAGCTATAGAACTTATTGGAGACTTCATATCTCTCAATTCGGGCATTTGCTTGAAATATTAACTTCAACTCCTGGAACATCTCATATGCTCCATGACGTTCAAAACGTCGTTGAAGTCCCGATTCTAAGCCGTAAAGCATTGCACACTGAACTATCGAGTAGTCATCAGCTTTGCTCTGCCAGACGTTCATAACATCTGGCGTTGCTCCAGCAGCAGGCCTGGCACCCAGCGGTGCTTCCAGGACGTAATTCTTCTGTGCAGCAATGAGGATAATCCTCAAGTTACGGACCCAGTCCGTGTAATTGCTACCATCATCTTTCAACTTTGCTTTCTCAAGGAACGCATTAAAATTCAACGGAACAACAGCACGAGCCATCTATCTACAATCAACATAAACAAGCAAGATACTATCAGGTACTAAGTTCATGATAAATTTAAGTTCAATTAATCATATTACTTAAGAACTCCCACTTAGATAGACATCCCTCTAATCCTCTAAGTGATTACGTGATCCAGATCAACTAAACCATAACCGATCATCACGTGAGATGGAGTAGTTTTCAATGGTGAACATCGTTATGTTGATCATATCTACTATATGATTCACGTTCGACCTTTCGGTCTCCGTGTTCCAAGGCCATATCTGCATATGCTAGGCTCGTCAAGTTTAACCTGAGTATTCTGCGTGCGCAACTGTTTTGCACCCGTTGTATTTGAACGTAGAGCCTATCACACCCGATGATCACGTGGTGTCTCAGCACGAAGAACTTTCGCAACGGTGCATACTTAGGGAGAACACTTCTTGATAATTTAGTGAGAGATCATCTTATAATGCTACCGTCAATCAAAGCAAGATAAGATGCATAAAAAGATAAACATCACATGCAATCAATATAAGTGATATGATATGGCCATCATCATCTTGTGCTTGTGATCTCCATCTCCGAAGCACCGTCATGATCACCATCGTCACCGGCGCGACACCTTGATCTTCATCGTAGCATCGTTGTCGTCTCGCCAATCTTATGCTTCCATGACTATCACTACCGTTTAGTAATAAAGTAAAGCATTACATCGCGATTGCATTGCATACAATAAAGCGACAACCATATGGCTCCTGCCAGTTGCCGATAACTTGGTTACAAAACATGATCATCTCATACAATAAAATTCAGCATCATGCCTTGACCATATCACATCACAACATGCCCTGCAAAAACAAGTTAGACGTCCTCTACTTTGTTGTTGCATGTTTTACGTGGCTGCTACGGGCTTAAGTAAGAACCAATCTCACCTACGCATCAAAACCACAACGATAGTTTGTCAAATAGACTCCGTTTTAACCTTCGCAAGGACCGGGCGTAGCCATACTTGGTTCAACTAAAGTTGGAAAGGCAGTCGCCCGCAAGCCATCTCTGTGCAAAGCACGTCGAGGGAACCGGTCTCGCGTAAGCGTACGCGTAAGGTTGGTCTGGGTCGTCTCGTCCAACAATACCGCCGAACCAAGGTATGACATGCTGGTAGGCAGTATGACTTGTATCGTCCACAACTCACTTGTGTTCTACTCGTGCATATAATATCAACATAAATAACCTGGCTCGGATGCCACTGTTGGGTTTCGTAGTAATTTCAAAAAATTTCCTACGTGCACACAGGATCATGTGATGCATAGCAACGAGGGGGAGAGTATTGTCTACGTACCCTACGCAGACCGACTGCGGAAGCGATGACACGACGTAGAGGAAGTAGTCGTACGTCTTCACGATCCAACCGATCAAGCACCGAAACTACGGCACCTCCGAGTTCGAGCACACGTTCAGCTCGATGACGATCCCCGGACTCCGATCCAGCAAAGTGTCGGGGAAGAGTTCCGTCAGCATGACAGCGTGGTGACGATCTTGATGAACTATAGCAGCAGGGCTTCGCCTAAACTCCGCTACAGTATTATCGAGGAATATGGTGGCAGGGGGCACCGCACACGGCTAAGGAATCGATCACGTGGATCAACTTATGTCAACTTGTGTGTTTAGAGGTGCCCCTGCCTCCGTATATAAAGGAGGAGAGGAGGGGAGGCTGGCCGGCCAAGGGGAGGTGGCGCAGGAGGAGTCCTACTCCTACCGGGAGTAGGACTCCCCTCCAATCCTATTCCAACTAGGAATCCCCCAAAGGGGAAAGAGGGAGAGGGGTGGCCGGCCACCTCTCCTAGTCCTAATAGGACTAGGGGAAGGGGGGAGGCGCGCAGCCCCCTTGGGCTGCCCCTTTCTCCTTTCCACTAAGGCCCATGATGGCCCATATGGCTCCCGGGGGGTTCCGGTAACCCTCTCGGTATTCCGGTAAAATCCCGATTTCACCCGGAACACTTCCGATATCCAAATATAGGCTTCCAATATATCAATATTTACGTCTCGACCATTTCGAGACCCCTCGTCATGTCCGTGATCACATCCTGGACTCCGAACAACCTTCGGTACATCAAAATGCATAAACTCATAATATAACTGTCATCGTAACCTTAAGCGTGCGGACCCTACGGGTTCGAGAACAATGTAGACATGACCGAGACACGTCTCCGGTCAATAACCAATAGCGGGACCTGGATGCCCATATTGGCTCCTACATATTCTACGAAGATCTTTATCGGTCAGACCGCATAACAACATACGTTGTTCCCTTTGTCATCGGTATGTTACTTGCCCGAGATTCGATCGTCGGTATCCAATACCTAGTTCAATCTCGTTACCGGCAAGTCTCTTTACTCGTTCCGTAATACATCATCTCACAACTAACATATTAGTTGTAATGCTTGCAAGGCTTATGTGATGTGTATTACCGAGAGGGCCCAGAGATACCTCTCCGACAATCGGAGTGACAAATCCTAATCTCGAAATATGCCAACCCAACATCGACCATTGGAGACACCTGTAGTACTCCTTTATAATCACCCAGTTACGTTGTGACGTTTGGTAGTACCCAAAGTGTTCCTCCGGTAAACGGGAGTTGCATATTCTCATAGTCATAGGAACATGTATAAGTCATGAAGAAAGCAATAGCAACATACTAAACGATCGGGTGCTAAGCTAATGGAATGGGTCATGTCAATCAGATCATTCTACTAATGATGTGACCTCGTTAATCAAATAACAACTCATTGTTCATGGTTAGGAAACATAACCATCTTTGATTAACGAGCTAGCCAAGTAGAGGCATACTAGTGACACTCTGTTTGTCTATGTATTCACACATGTATTATGTTTCCGGTAAATACAATTCTAGCATGAATAATAAACATTTAACATGATTATAAGGAAATAAATAATAACTTTATTATTGCCTCTAGGGCATATTTCCTTCAGGCTCCCCATGAACACGATGACGACGATGTTTCTCCGTTCTGACCCAGCCATGTACACGAGCCCTGGACGTACGTATGCGCAAGTAGGCGTTTGAGACCCTGCCCGTATGTACACATACGTGACCGTATTTTCTTTCTTGCACACTAGCCGCTGTACGTACGTGTACATGCTACGTGCGCGCCTCTACTATGACACGTGCACGCCTCTACATCCACCAGTATGTACGTACACGTTCGCGACCAGAATGACAATGCTACGTACGCTTCAACTAGCTGGGTCCCGACTGTCAGGCACTTCCTTGCATGCGAAGATGTAGCTGGTGGGTCCCAGCAGTTAGGGGGGCGAATCGTTTTTTTCAGACGCACTTCCTTGCATGCGAAGATGTAGCTGGTGGGTCCAAGCAGTCAGGGGGGAAACGTTTTTTTCGCGAAATACAGTGGCCCGTCCGGTGGGTCCCAGCTGTCAGGTGGGGGAATCATTATTTTCCGCGTAATAAGGAGGCACTTCCTTACTGTAGCCGTGGACCCAGCTGTCAGCCTCTCTACGTATAGTCCACGTCCGATGGAAGTCATTCCTTGACCACATTGACCACGCCGCGCCAACAGCACCATGGTGGTGGACGACGGCGAGGCCTATGAAGGGGACGACACGGAGCCAGGGAAGACGCGGCAGTGGTTGCCCACGCGAAGAGGAGTACGAGGGTTCACTGGTTCAGCTGCGGTGTGAGGCTGCCATCGCCGCAGAATAACAGGGGGTGTGGGTGAGTGGGGGGGTGTCCTGTCCAGCGGTGGGAGTAGTAGGGGGTGGTGAGGCCTCCGCGCCAGCACAACCGACCACGGGAGGCAGGAGCAGGCGGCAAGACCGGCGCTGCATTGGGCGGCTGGAGCAAGAAGATCAGAGGTTGAAGAAGCATGACGGCCATTGGATGGACATCGTACGGTCACTGCAGCTAGAATCGTTTATATTGACTAAGTTGACAAAGCCCTTGGTACGTTAACTTAGTAGGCCCACAGGTTAGCTTCCGAAATGGTGCACCCCAGATGTCAGGGGGAGGAATGATTTTTTGGGCGGGTCAAGCTAGAATATCCGAGATTGAAGAAGAAGCACGGCATCCGTTGGATGGACATCCAACGGCCACTGCTGCTAGAACTGTGTGTTGACTATAAGTTGACAAAGCCTTGCATACGCGTCAACTCTCTTTTTTAGGGGACGCGTCAACTTAGTAAGGCCACAAGTGTGTGGCAGAGAACTTATAGCCCATTTGAGATTTGTAAGAATGTGCAGCCCATTTTTGAATTCTAATGGAATTTACTACAACCCATTTACAGTTTGTTAAAAGTACAGCCCATTTCAACCAACCGTTCAAAACAGAATTCAATAAAATTTCCCACATTTTGATGGGATCCGAAATATTTTTATCCCGAAATTTCTAGTCAGATTAAATAAAATTTCAATATAAATTTATATTACGTAAAAATCCAATGAAACATTGCGCTTGCAACTATTAATGAAATTAAAATTTTCTATATCCAAAAATAATAATTTATAAAGTAAGTACGTGTTTGGTGCATTTTTTATAGTTACTGCCCAGTTTTTATAATTACATCCCATTTATTATTTCTTAAAGCCCATTTTCTTGTTAAGCCTAATGTATCCCTCCTAGGAAAGATTTGCAGCCCATCGGGGCGGAGAATAACAACTTGACCTTGCATGGGTATTCCTAAAAAAAGTATAGCTAGGCTAGCCATATTCGGCTTGAAAAAAATTAATATCTGGGCTGGATATCTGGCCTGGGCTAGACGCGCCACAGCCCACCCAGTTAATACCTGCAGCGATGTTTTCGTTGTTGTTCAGAGGAGAAAAATTAATATCTGGGCTAAACATCAAAAAACTCTGTAGTGCTCACACCTCAAAAACACAAATACTGCTCGAGTTGCTTGGTCCCAGCTGTCGGTTGCTTCTTGTGCAATTCTCTCGTTTATTGACTACATAGGTTGACAATGGTGTGGGACCATGATGTTAGGAAACCAGGAGGAAGCAATATATATATATATATATATATATATATATATATATATATATAATAAGGAGGAACTTGCATACGTGAGTCTATGGCCCTGGTGGGTCCCCATTGTCATCCTCTCCAAGTAAAGTCATCTCCTCGCCCGTGCGCGCTTTCCGCCTGAAACAGTCAGCGCCGCCCGCCCCGCTTCCCGGTGCAGGCGATTGCTACGCCTTCAAATGACACAAGTGCCGTCCGTCCGTCCATCTGCCGCCCACATTAATGATACGCGGTTGCCGAGGCGGCTACTCCGGGGCCACACGTCCGTCCCTCCGCCGCCCACCATTGCTATATAAACTGCTGCGCCGACCATAGCCGCTGTCATCCGCATTCGTTCCCTTTCTCCTGTCCACACCACTACTACCCACCATGGCTTCCTCGCGCTCCAGCGCTCTTCGGGACAGGCGGACGACGTACCACAAGGAGATGGCAGCCATTGCTGCCGACCGGCTGGCCGGCAGGCGGCCGGAGGACGACGACGTCCCAATGGAGAACATGGTAGTCGATGATCCAGCGCCAACCCACTCCTCTGCGCCATCCTCGCCGGTGCATTGCACCATGACCATCGGCGAGGCCCGTACCCAATATATGGACACGGAGAGGCAGATGTGCGAGGAGCAGTTCCGGGAGGCGTAGGCCGACGCCGCCTACAACCACCATCTCCTCCAGGAGCACCTGCAAGCGGCGGAGCGGGCAGAGCAGGAGGCGCTGCTCGACTCGTACCGCTCCACCCGCGAGGGCTGCCTCGAGCGCTAGCGGTACCGCATGCGGGTGGTGGAGGCTGCGGTCGCCTACAAAGAGGGTGATGAAGCGGGCGAGGCGCTGTTTGGCGAGAGCGAGGACGGGGCAGAGGACAATGCCAGCTCTGATGAGTGCCCGCTCCGCTGGCGTCGACGAGGCCCTGCTCCGCCGAGGCCCAGCGGTGCCAACAACGAGGCAAAGGACACCGCCGGCTCCGTCGAGGCCCCGCCCCACCAACGAGGAGGCAGAGGACATCGCCGGCGCAGCCGAGGCCCCACCTTGCCGGCAACGAGGGGGAGGATTTCCACCGCTCCGCCGAGGCGCCGCCCGCCGGCATCGACACAGAGGACATAGCCGGCTCCGTCGAGGCCCCGCCCCGCTGCCAAAGAAGACGCGCCACACAGAAAACGAGGAAGAGTAGAACACGGTAGGTCACCGCCGCTCGGGTCCAAGTAAGGCCACCGCTGCTACCCTCCGGTTAAAGCCAAGCTAGGCGGGTTGACCATTGACGGCCGGTTAGCTTCTTGGCGGCAACGTGGAGTCGAAGAGCTGTGTTGGAGAAGAACGTTGTTTCTACTTAACTGCTGGTGCAGTTGGCTGACTGACACGTGGGCCCAATAGGCCACATGTCAATTACACAACTGCACCTGCAGTTAAGTCACTAAAGCTTCTGTTCGGCTCAGCAGGACACGGGTGGGTAGCTCCAGTGCACCCCTTTTTAGTTGAAGAATGTATGAAATTTAATGAAATCTAGCATGTTTATATGAAATCTGGCCGTGTATGAATGAATTTATTTCAATTAGTTCGAATTCCTGTATCACTGGCATTGGATGAACATGCAAAACAATACGTACTAGCATTATTCCCAGGGTGATCACCTCGTTTGCAGCAGTTTCACATGTACTCCCTCCGGTCCTTTCTAGTCTGCATACAAGTTTTGTCTGCAGTCAAAGTATCTCTACTTTGACCAATCTTATAGAAAAAATTATGCACTTTCACAATGTGCAAAGTAAAAAGGAACAGAAGGAGTACAAAGAGTTTGAGCAGCTTTTTAGCGTTTCTGTACATTGCAATCAAACACAGAGGGCTTGCAATTCATAGAGAGCATTCAAAAAAAATCAATGATTATGCATCTCAGTGACTCACATGTCAGAGGCAATATTTACTTCACAACTAAAGAATAAAGAAAAAATTGATCGACGCTGCTGAAAGCAAAGGGCGTCCCATTTGAAAATATCAAACACATGTCTTGCTAAAAATCAATGAGCAAAATTTGACAAGGTTGTCCCATTACAAAATATCAAATGCCTACGATTGTGGAATGGGCAGGGTTTGCCATCAGTTCGGACATTGACATGGCACCTCTGCTAAATAAACCAGCAGTTCTTTTTGTGCAGTTCCACCGAAATCAACCAAATTCGCACGTAGCTTGTATGATTTCGCCCTTATATGTTGCAACGCCATGAACTTATCGGCACCTCCTTTCTTGTGGTGGAAATGAATAATTCGATGTATTCATGAACATTTTGTGCAGTTCCCACTGAAATCAAGCTAAGCACCCCTGTTTGCACAAATACAAAAAAGTGATTAGTGTAAAGCAAACTGTACTATGAATTGACAGTTTAAAGAGGCACCTACATGGTCCATGTAGAGCACACTTTTAGAAAAATGGAGCTCACCAGAAAGAATCCTAGAACAACATTGTACTCGCGCGTCACGGAAAAAATGGAGATTTTTCAGTCCTTCTGAGCTGAAGTTAGTTTGGTCTTGTGGGGAGTAATGTAACCATCCTTCAACTGCTCCTTCTGATGAGAAGATAGACGGGGCTTCTTCATCCTGGCATAATCGGAACTAGTCACTTCACGTACTCCATATTCTTCTTCAGAGGAAGATGATCCTGTTGTGCAAAGACAATAGGACAACTAAATGCTAGCATCCCTGTTTGCTCGAAAAAAAGGAAAGGAAATATTTAATACAACACAGATGAAGCACTTCTCAAGGATAATACCACTTTTTCATGGCAATATCTAAACAGTAGCACAACACCAATAGAGATGACAAAGCTCAATCATATGGATGAAATCAGTGGGCGAGTACCAACCTTTGCTAGGAGGCTTATTGTGTTGAGCATACAGATCAAGCTCTTCTCTGGAACCATTTGTTGCTATCTACTATGGTGGCCATGCTTACTATATACTCCTCGATTAGTTTAATGTTTCCAACATCTTCTTGTGCAGTTCTACTAAAATATATGGTATCTTCAAAGACGATCCCTGTTTGCACAAGTAGAGATAATTACGTATTCCATTAAGAGTGTCATCAAATCAGTGGCAAAACAATTGCTCGTTCCAGCCATAACAATAAATTAAGATGCAAAACTATATCATTACTTGTGTCATCACAGTTCTAGTGCTTCATTACAGCACCGGGAGTTGATTTTTGTTTTTCTTCCGCTTGTTCTTCCCCTTAATCACTTGGTTCAATAACAGACAAGCTTCGCCTTCAATTAAGATTTGGCATGTCAATTAGGGAGCACAAGTATAGCACTAAATAATGACATTAATTTTCTGATGAAAGTGGCAAAATACAGGCCAACAGTTGTGAAATATCCTTATCTTACCTCAATGGGATATTACGGTGCACATACAGATTGGAAGTCTTGTCTCCATTTGTGCAGTTCACTAAAATCAAACAACATTACCGTACAAGTAGCACACCATATGAAAGCACACTGCAGAATCATGTGAAAGAATGCTACTACTGACCTCCAATGATGCGGAATTCAAACAACTCACAAGAAGAAGATATGAACCAAATTTGCCAACACGAATAGGAAGTAAGATCTCCTCTTGTGTAGTTCCACTAAGATCAAGCAATCAAGCAATGTCAAAGTCGGTGTGACATTTTGGTTAAACTGCACAAAACACTCTTAAAACAAAAGTGTTTTGTGCAGGGCAACAAAAGGTCACAATGGCAACGAGGTGAAGTAGATAACCCTGTTTACACAGAGGTGCGAAGGAAACAACTAGTGGTTAATAATGGTGGATGACACAAAAGCCAACAAAAAGAAGCATCTACCTTATCTAAATGGGAAAGAAAGCAAGACAGTAGCATTTCTCAAACGGTGGCGTTGATTAATATTAACATAGAGATTATATTAACAATAAAATTCGTTAAACATGTAATTTGCTTTTAACTATGGTATTGCATCAATTTTCCAGCGGCATTATTAGAGGGTGTTTGTTTACAAGGACATTTTGGTGTAGGGACTAAAAAAACTCTGTGTTAGTCCCATCTAAACCAAACAGGAGGGACTTTTAGGGGCTAAAAGTGGGCATTTTTGGGACTAAAGAAAGAAGACCCCGAGGGAGTCTTTTTGGGACTTTTTCCAACAGTTGCCCCAGCCACGCATCGCACCTTGTCTCTATTAGTTCATTACTAGGGGTAACATGGTCTTTTAGCATGTCATTTAATAACCTCTAGTCCATGTTTAGTCTTTGGAACCAAGTAGGTAGGGACTAGGGAGTTTTTAACCAAACAGCGCCTTAGAATAACAACAGCTAAAGAGTTGCACGGGACAGTGGACGCACCAGCACCATGTGCCTCAATCGATATACTGTGGTCATGCACACTCTGTTGCAACAAAGGACGAACAACCAAGGAGCATATTTGTGTTGGTCCCAGTTTTGTTATCTTTAGACACCTTTCCCTATGTGAGCGCAACAAATCTAGTCCTACTCAAACTCTACAGCCTTGTCCCCCAAAACAAAAGATCAGTTTGTTACAGATGTGCGTACTGCGTTTGTCATTGTTTTCCCTTTTCGACCAACGTAGGTGCTGGATAGCCAGTTTGTACTAGTACTTTCGCCCCTTCCTTTCCTCTTTGAACCACGTCCTAGATTTATGCGATACAACTTTCCCCACTACTTCCCCCCATTCCTTTCCTCTTTGAACCACATCCTAGATTCATGCTATGCAACTTTCCCCCTTCCTTTCCTCTTTGAACCACTTTTCCCACTACTTTCCCCCACTCCTTTCCTCTTTGAACCACGTCATAGATTCATGGTATACATGCAGCTAGAGCAATGCATGTGGAATAAGTAAATTATACCTTAAGGTTCTTGGGGCGTGGTTCGATGGGCGACGGGACAGCGGCAAAGAAGAAGGGGTCGGAGGCCCTCCCGTGCCACCGCTGGGTGAAAGTGAACAGCTGCACCGGTAGTGGATTCCCTCCCTCGCTGACGGCGACAGCGTTAAGCCTCCTTCCCTTCCCGGCGGACGGATCCTGCCGGCCCTTTGAGCAGCAGTGAGGGGAGAGAGAGGCCAACGAAGTCTTTTTTAGATCTGGAGAGGGTGAGAGTGTGTGAAGAGAGGCCAATGAAGTCTTGTTTAGATCTGGAGAGGGTCAGAGAGTGTGAAGAGAGCAACTACAAGCACTGAGGCTCCAGCGTGTATATATATACTGGAGAGAGAGAGAGTGTGAAGCGTGCAAACCCTAGAAAACAAGCACCGAGGCTGCAGCTTATACGTGATGAGGTGATTATATGGTCACTACGAGATCATATAGCTCCGTATCCATCCATTTTGACCAGTCAAAGAATCCTCCTGGCACAAATTGTGCTCAAGTGTAGTTATCGAACCCGAGACCTCAAGTTTTTTTTGAGTGGAACCCGAGACCTCAAGTTTGATGAGCGAACAAGCTAACCAGCTACACAACCCTCCAGTTATGTTCAATGAGGAAAATAACCTTTTATACATTCCTGCATTCGTGTGACAAGCTTGCCGTGTTTTTTGTGTGTGTGTGGGAGTCATTGGGATTTAAATCATAATCGTGTAATGTGGCTTTGGTGGTAAGACTATCCACAGTGGTGCACAAATAATGCAGCCTTAGTCACCTTACCTCTCTGCACGTAGTACGTTGGGTCCCACCAGTCAGAGGGTGAAACAAACAAATTAATAAGAAAAATTAAAAGCGCCAACGGTGTATCTTACCTCACACATCCTTCTACTGCTCGGGAACACTGTCCAATTGATCCCTCTATTCGCTCACGTACTATTTTAACTGAATCCTTATTATAACATGCACACAATTTTGGGCACTTGTATTCAACCTAAGTCAGTGTGCCACCGTATCTCGTACTTACTACTCCCTTTGTCTAGGTGTAATAAGTCACGTTAGAAGGTGCAGCGGGACCAAAGTGCGTGTGTGTGTGTGTGTGTTTAACAGCATGTGTGTGTTAGAGAGAACAACAGATCGACCTACTCCTATAGAGAGATGGTGTGTAGTGTACGATTTTAGCCGCGAGAGTCGGTGCATCCTCTCGTTTCCGGGCATGTCCGGAAGGGACAGGCGAACAGTGCCACGCCCGCTCCTGACCAGCCTGGCCCACCCAAAGCCCCTCCATCACCCGCGCGCGCTTCCCGCCTGAAACGGTTAGCGCCGCTCCAAAGAATCGGTGCCGCATTCATGCCCGGGCAGAGCAGACACGACCTCTCACTGGCGCAAGAGTGATGGTTGCTTCATCCGTCCAACTTACTGCTCGGTCTATGTGATTTGACGGCTCATTGGTCTTTATTACTGAGGTGGTAGGACTATTGGATGTCCTACGCTTTCGGCGAAAGGAGGTACTACTAGATTACAATTTTCTCCATTCTTACAGCAGAGGAGTGCAAGAGCAGTGAAAACACGCAGGCTCAGTGATTACATGGCCCACCTCACACTATCACCATATTTTCTGGACACCGTGCGACACCTAACTCTTTACATAGTACTCCCTCCATTCATAAATACTAGATGACTCCCCGTGCGTTGCTGCAGAACAGCCGTATATCTCTCTGCGTAAAATTATCGATTTCATAGAACTAAAAAAAATTCTATAACCACATGACAAATGTGGTAGCCAAAATAAAAAAACTCCTATCATCATTTAGATCATCCCACGTAAGGAAAAAAGATCAGCCAACTCCTACTGCATAGTGGGACTATATTTTTCTTTTTGACATGTTAATGGGACTTAAAATCTCACTTACATGCATGCTACCGGTGCATGCTTGCGTGCAGACATGTTGATGCGATTTAAAACCCACTCACATGCATGCCACGGTATTTCTGCATGCTTGCATGTGGCTTAGTGTGGAGCCTCTCAACGTCTAGATCAGACGGCTATTATGGACTGATTTAGTTCATCTAACGGCTACATTAATTTTGATGATGTGGCTCAAGGAGAGGATAGATAATTCCTAGTAGTGGGGGCTAGCTATTACTAGTAGATAAGTCTTTGTAGAGATTCCACTAGGTAAACTACATACGGAACAAAATGAATGAATCTACACTTAAAATGCATCTATATACATTCGCATGTGGTTCATGGTGAAATCTCTACAAAGACTTATATTTAGGAACGGAGGAAGTACTAGTATAGTACGTACTGTAATTTATCAGCGAGATAAATTTGTACAATGCTATGAAGCTTCCAGCTTCTGTTACATGTATCTTGCGTCCAAGGTTGCCCGTTGCAACATTTCATCAAATACAAAGGAGACTAACATGCATGCTATTGCATCTCAATGATTGACATATCACAGAAAATATGTACTCCCTCCATTCCAAAATAAGTGTCTCAACTTTATGCAAACTTTAGTACAAAGTTGTACTTCTACTAAAGTTGACACTTATTTTCGAATAGAGGCAGCTAAAGAAAAAACCGATCCATGCAGTCCCTAGCCCTTGAACCGTGAACCCTAACCAGGCTTCAATTTGCTGGCAACGTTCGAGCTTCCTAAGAAATGAAGTTTGCAACCTGTTGACCATTGGATCATTTTGTGCAGTTTCACCAAAATCGAGATGAGCATCCATGTGGCAAAGAAATTGAAGAAGTGTGATTAGAATAAGATTACTGGGACTAGTTGATGAGACATAAACTCATCACAAATATAGTATGTAGAAGCCAGTAGAGGTATGTACGGGGCAAAGAAGTAGAGAAATATCCACATGGAGTGATGTGGGCAGCTGGAGCAGTGGTGCAAGCCGGCTGTAAAGGGAGTTGTACCTGAGGGACGTAGCTCAACCTTGAGGAGGGTAGCGGGAGGTGGCAACTGCGCACATCGCGGCTGAGAGCAAGGGACAAAGGCAACCTCATCGGCTTTGTGAGAGAGAACGTTGGGGACCTCTGATCGGGACGTGCCGACAGTGGGTTTTCACCGTCGGTGACGGTGACCGCATCTACACTAAGCATCCACCCCTTCCCCTGGCGGACGTGATCCACCAGGATGTTAGAGATGTGGCCACAGTTGTTTTGTGCGAGAGAGTGTGAAGAGAGCAACCCCAGCAAGCAACCGTATAGGCTGGCCCGTCCTGACTATGTATATAGTGGAGCGGTTTCCTTTTCTCTCCATATGAACCTATCATATTGCGTACGTGCCACTGAAGAAACAAACTTTATTTATAAATGACGGGGCACCTACTACTCGTTCTCCTATGACCTTACGCTTGGCATCTCCAAAATATTAACCTTGCGATTGGCTCTTCGCCTCTTCGGGAAGTCAAGCAATAATGGTAGTACGGTGTATATCATTCTGGCTATATGAGACCGAATTAATTGTTGCACGTCCACCACATGGGCGAGGGTCGAGGGGCGAGGGAGAGTACTACATACAGAGCAAAATGAGTGAATCTACACTCTAAAATACGTCTGTATACATCAGTATTTGGAATATGTACTAGTAGTTCATATTGAAATCTACTAAAGGACATATATATTCCAAACAATATGATATAATCTCTATAATGAAGGTAGTAGGGACGAGGAGTAAACGGAGGGAGTAGTAAATTTTTCTCCTCGTCCTGCAAGCCACCGCGCGCATGGGCGAGGGAAGGGGCGTAAGACGGACAATACTAAGCAAGCTTCACCTCATCCTGCGAGCCACCGCGCCCTTGGGCGGGGGAGACGGCATATTAAGCAAGCTTCTCCTTGTTCTGTAAGTTGACGGGACACATCAAAAGTACTCCAGTGCATAGAGCCTTGCCTCTAAGGTAGGCCCCACATGGTTTGCCTCTTTTTTAACATAACGCGTCAAGTCACAATTTGTTTGTTCACCCGTGGTAGACGATCCTCCCTGCACCAAGTGGACAACGAGTATACATGCCAAATTACCTGTGGGCTGCCTTTTTCGTACAGAAATGAGCTCCACCATGTACCCGCGCGGGTGTGGTTGGGAAAGAGATGGGAGTACGTGCGCCGTGCATGCACCTCTTCTTTTCGTGCACGTCCCCCACCTACGTGGGTGTGTGTGAGAGATACAAACCGCGTTCGTGAGTGTTTTTTGTTTTGGGGTGGGGTGGGGTGGGGTGGGGTTGATTTCGTGAATGTATTTGTGGGAATATGTGTCGATGACATCTCAAACAAAATTTTGCATGCAATGTGTGTGAAATGGAGGCCTATCCATATCATATATAGAGGGTCGGGCAATCCACGAGAAGAGAGGGAGGGGTCATAGATATCGATAGAGTCGAAGAGAGGATCAAGTGGGTGGGTGCGAGATCGATGAAGAGAGCCATCGAAATTGTGTGTGTGTGCAAGTCAAAGATATAGGGCGACTGACCTACCGGAACGTCAGAGGGCACATGTCAAGTTTGTGTGTGGCAGGGAGACATGACTAGAGCGCTCGATGTATCGGTGTGTGTGGGGGGGGGGGGGGGGAGGGGTAGGCAGAGGCCTAACTATAGAGGTAGAACGACTCGTATATGTGTTGAGAAGGAGAGACCCAACTATGTCTTGAGGGAGATCGGTCGACATCCATACATAACTGAAGGACGGGAAATATGATGGGACAGAGAGAGAGAGAGAGGAGAGAGAGAGGGAGGGAGAGGGGTAGAGTGCTGGATGGGTGATGGAGTTGCTTCTCGAAGATGGTGGGAGAGGCCTACTAGACAAACTGAGGGTGGAACTGCAATGTTATCAATAAGAGTGGGGATGTGTTTCTGTGTGTGCCTGTGCGTGATAGATCTGTCGGGACGCATCCATGGATGATGAAGGGGAACCATGTGTTTGGTAAGCAAACCTAACTAGATCGGTAGATCAATTGTTGTTTGTCGGAGGAAGGGAGAGACATAACTAATGAGGTAGATCGATCAACGCGTGGGTAAAAACGAGTTATAAGGACCTAGCTAGCTATATGTATAGCGAGAGATCGGTCGGTGTACGTCCATTTGTTAGAGGCAAATAAGGCCCAGCGAGACGGATAGACAGAGAGAATGGAGCTAGGAGGTGGTGCGAGAGGCCCAGCTACTAGCTAGATAGGGGGAGGAGTGTGCGGTTGTGAGATTGATGAAAAGAGGGGCGAGAGTTTACACGTGTGTGTGACCGTATGAGAGACACGAGGCAAGGACACATAAAGGAGGAGATTGAAGGTGCGTGTGTATGTTGTAGGCAGGCATCGCTGGAGAGGTTTATCGATCGGTGTGTGTCGGAAAGGAGTTGTGGAGACTCTGGGAGAACGACCTAAAGAAAAAAATGAATGTGCCGGGTGGATAGAATGCCGAGGGAGGGGGAGGGCGAGGAGGGCGTGTGCATGCACGAGAGAAAGTTAGTGGTAGCTACAAAGGTTAGAGGATTGTGTGGGTGTAAGAGACTAACAAAGATCATAATTTGATATGAAAGCGGATTCATATATTTGAATAGGAGATCATAGTGTTTTAAACATATGCATGCATGAATATAGCGGTGATACACGTGTTGTGCACATGTTATACCATAATGTGATAATGCATGGCGTTTGCAACTCACAGCTAAATGTCGAACAATCTAAACCATACTATACATCAAACAATCTCACATTTTATTTGAATTTGTGATAATGTGTGGCGTTTGCAGCTTACAACTAAATATCGAACAATCTAAACAATACTATATATCGAACATTCTCACATTTTATTTGAATTTGTGGTAATGTGTGGTGTTTGCAACTCACATCTAAATACTTGTAGGCGTAGGGGGCGGGGCACCATACATAATGTGATAAACACATTATACATATGAGACATGGTTTAGATTATGAAGATCTAGCTAGAGCTAGAAATGTAATGTGATTTGAAATCAACATAAAGTGGATTCAAAAAATCAAGTTCGAGTTCATATAGTACACATAGTTCATATGAAACTCGAGACTAATCATGTGGTATGTTGTGAAGATAATACACAAAAGATGGTTTAACTTGACAATAATGATGATTGTAGATCTTATTAAAACAGAGAAACGAATTCAAATGCTTTGACTTCACAACAATCATTACTGTAGATCTTATTCAAATAGAGAAATGAATTCAAATTTAGTTCATATTGAAGCAGTAGTATATACGTTTGGAATGAACTAAAACGTTCATTTGAGTAGTAGGTTGCATGCGTTATACACATAGCAAAATATTTTAATTGAACATAACATGAATTCAAAGTTTTGAATGACATTTGCAGTGCGCATTGATTTGGTACAATACACGTTAGGCTTGTCCGGAAATTTCAACCCGCGCCTTGTTAGCCCGAAATATTTAAGATATATCTTTGTCTCATCGTGCTCCGACAACTCCCTCCATCTCAACCCGCGCCTTGCTATTTTGAAATTACAACGCACGCGAAAACTCCCACCTCCTGTGAAATCCCGAGACGCGAAATGCGCGTGGTAGCCCTGAACCGAAAGGACCGACTCAAATCGGTGGGGGTACTTTTGTAACTTACCCCACATTTCGGACAAGCGCGTCTCTAAGCCATGGTTCCCCACTGCCATCCCATCCGCCCACCCATTCGTACACCGAGACCGCAAAAACTCGTGACGAAGCCCCACACCCTGCTCCGTCTGCCACCCAGCCGAAGCCTCTTCCCTGACGACGTCGTCCACAACAACACCTCGATGTCCCTCATCCACAGTACCGAATGAGGATCCATCGTCGATCTCATCGTCCCGCCAGTTCAGCCACCCCGTCCTACACCTCCAAGGAGATGCCCCGGCATTCGCCTCGTCTTTCGCGCCACCTCCATTCCCACATCGCCGTCTTCACCTGCACCACCGGAAGAGCATCATCACCACCGTTTCCTTGGATGAAGCTGCAGCCTAATCGGCGCCACCAAAGATGGTGTACACTAATCGCCGCATTTTCTTCTTGTTTCGATCTCACGGTGCTGCCGGCGCTCGGTCCCGAGCCGACACGGCGCGGCTCCATCCACGGCGGCATCACCGACCACTTCCTCCATGACGTAGCTCCCTCGGTGGCGACGTCCACATCAGTAAGAGCTGCTGCTGCTTTATCTCTCGCTCGCGCTGCTACTCTGCTCTTGCTCTCGGTCCCTTGCCTGGTCTGCTCTTGCTATTGCTCTTGCTCACGCTGCTGCTCTCGTTCTTGCTCTTGCTTGCGATGCTGCTCCGATTTAGCTACACTTCAGTCGACTGAATCGACTTTTGGGTCAGTCGATTTTCGGGGGGTGTGGGGGGGGGGGGGGGGCTCGCCGGGGTGAAGGAAGAACCAGCCGCAACAGGGAGGGGGGCTCATCGGGGAGGTACCCCACTATCTATCTTAGGGTTCAGGGTGGGGGCGATGGTCGCCGGCGGTGGCGGGGCGATGGCGTAGGGATCGCCGAAGAAAAAGCTCGGCACGGGGGGGGGGGGGGCTAGAGGGATGGCCGGGGCGGCGGCGGACCGACGGTGGGGAGTGTTTTCGGGGCGGGTGGGGCGGCGCACCGTCGGCCGCGGGCGGCGGGGGGCTGCTGTTTGGCCGGTGGTGACTGGCGGCTCAGGGGGGTGGAGGTTGAAGATGAACTGCAAGCCCTTGATTTCGTATCCAACGGCCGCAAAATCGACTGACCAGAGATGAAAAAGTCAGTCGACCGACGTGTAGCCTCACCTTGCTAGTGCGTTCAGTTTCAACAGCAAAATTCAGTTTCGATAGCAAAATTCAGTTTTGACAGTTAAGTTCATTTTCGACAGTTAAGTTCAGTTTCGACAGTTAAATTCAGTTTCGACAGTTAAGTTCAGATATGAGCGGCTGATGTATTTTACATCTAGCACTTTGTGGTTATATATTTTACGTCATGTATTGGAGATGCTATTAGAATTCCACCCAGGTTAACGTTGTCTCTCTTGTCCTTCTTTAGCCTCGGCGTCGTACAACTCACCGGAGCTGCTCCAACAACAAAACCCTCCATCACAGCGGAGTAGTACCTCGGGCTCCATCTCCAGACGCCTAAGATCTTCTTCCCCTCCCCCGACAGCCAAGTCAGCCGGAGCATCCTCACCGGCCAACCCAATCACGCTAAGATCAACATGGCTTCGCCAAAGAGGTTGTACATTTGTTGCATCTCTTTTTTACTCTACATGTTATATATATTGTCCACAGAGCACACGTCGTAACAGGAAATACGATTAATTTATCCTACTATATGACAAGCAGTGAGGTACTAGGCAACTTAGCTTTCCATGATGGACTCTCTTGAACGCCATCATTATTTATCTCTGCGCATTTGAGCTGTGCATTTGTCGATGGCCCTGGGAGTTGAGCTAGTAGGGCAGTGGCCTGGGTCCAAAGTAATAGAAGTAGCACAAAAACATTTTTTAGTGTAGGCTTTTCCTTGCTCAAGCTGCCTACTAGAATCGCCAGTGCTTGAAAGGAAAAGTGAATGAAAAACATAGGAATTGGGAAGTTTCCTATGGTACTACTATTCATGAATTTGGTTCAAAGGAATGGAGCAAAGGAAAACTGTAGGATTTGTTCCTTTAGTGTCTCCTTGAAAGAAAAAACGTAGGAATTTTAATTTTCACTTGTCCTCCTTTTCAAATTCCTATTCATGAAGCACAAGACTAAGAGATAGTAGCATAATAGCATTATAACCGTACATTTTCTTGTGGTTTGACTTAATCTCACCATGCTTCTTTGCATCCTATGATCTTCCAATTGTTGTGAATCAAACACCCAGATTGACAGAAATCCTATGTTTTTTAATTCTCTGTTTTGCACGTGCATTCCTATTCTAT
This sequence comes from Triticum aestivum, assembly GCF_018294505.1. NCBI lineage: Eukaryota > Viridiplantae > Streptophyta > Magnoliopsida > Poales > Poaceae > Triticum > Triticum aestivum. Next base: position 97,048,910 of record NC_057813.1, on the reverse strand, counting down.
TCCTGTCTATTTCCTAACCCTGCATTTTTGGAATCCTCCAATTCAAACGAGCCCTTACAGAATTACTTCTCTTATAGATAGTTGTCAAAGAAAACCTTGAGTGGTTTGTCCCGCTCCTGCTGCGCCATCGTCCACCCCAGCTCAGCTGCTCCAACGACAGAAGGGTCCAGCACAGCCGGGATCCGGCCTCCAGACTGTCTTTCGCCGCCTCAGATCTTCTTCCCCGCCGCCGGCAGCCATGAAAACTGCATTACCATCATCAACCGAGCAGATGACCTCGAGGACTACACAGGTCCGCAAGAGAGGCCACATTCTTTCGTGTCTGCTTATGTTATGCATCACTCAATATTACATGCTACTTTATCGTCATGTTCACCGATTAGACTCTGAGTCAGCTCCAAACTAATGGTCAAACTTGAGTTTTTAAATGGTTGTGGGGGACATATCGGGGCCGCAATCAATAGTATCTATCTACTATCTGGTTAATCTCCGATATCTACTATGAGTTTCATGTTAGGTGGGAAACAAACAGTAAAGATGCCATTATCTGTATTTTTTAACTGAAGCCATTATCTGCCTACTATTATTGGTTTTGGATCTATCCACAGGTTGCTACCATCACTCTGGATTTCTGCATGCACTCCTTACATAATCTCACTATGTTTTATTCCTATGCATGATAGTTATTGTAAACAATGGAACTAAACATGTAGAGCAAAACAGACGAGCCTTGCATGGCAATAAAATTTCATGCAGATGTCGCTCCATGGTAGGCGCAAAGGCAGCCCCCCCACCCCTTCACGCATTTTAGATTGTAATCGAGAGGAAGATATCTGTTCTGAGGGGGATTCAGAAGGAGAAGACAACTCCTATTTACCCCCTGAGGTCTTCACTCTAACTTGGCATGCTGATGTTGGTTATATCATGCATATGGTGCCTTGCATTGCTTACTTTATACATCAAATATGTCATCTGCTTAGTTTAGACATCCTTTGTGCGAATGCCATCTCTTTATTTTATTCATCGTTTATGTGAATTATGCAACGCCATCTTGTTTAGCCAGGCATCATATATGTGAATTTTGCAATGCCATCCTACTTAGCCAGTCATCTTATATGTAAATTATATTAGGCCATCCTTTTTTCTGGTTACATATTACATTTGTCAACAATGTTAGTACATGCAACTACTCTTCGTGTGCATCAGCCATTTGACACGGTGATGGCAAATTCCAGAGTGAAAACAAGGTCTTCAGAGCATACTATGCTATCCGACGAGGTGCATATCTCGCTGGTTACGAATAACTCCTCAAAAGAGGATTTAGAGACAGATGACCAGTCCTATTCCCCCCTAGGTGTATGCTCTAACTTGGCAGGGTTATGTTGCTCATATCGTGCGTATGGTGTCTTGCATTGCTATGTCATTTGATTAGTTTAGACATGCTTTGTGTGAATGCCACTTGTTCAGTGTCTAATTACCATATATGTGAATTATGCATTGCCATCTTGTTGCAAGACATTATATATGTGAATTATACAATGCTATCTTATTGCAAAGGCATTATATATGTGAATTATGCAATGCCATGTTGTTTAGCCAATCATCATGTATGTGAATTATATCATGCTATCATTTTTTGTATTACGTGTTCCATTTGTCAACAACGTTTGTATATTCAACTACTCTTCCTGTGCATCAGCCATTTCAAGCGGTGATGGAAGTATCTGGAGTGAAGGTTGTGGCTAAGCATCACAGCTGATCTAAGCAACGAGAACATATAACCCTCTTAATAGTACGGAGGTCCTATGACTCAAAAGACTAAAAGAAGAAAAACTCAATGAATACTACGTCTTCATTTTGTGTTCGACTTCAATCGCTGCAGTCAATTCCTTCGGACAACAGTATTGAAACAGAAAGCTTCGCTATCTCAGCAAATCTTTCGAGGGGTCAATTTATTCACATTAATCTTCTCGACTCTATCTCTACATGAGATGTAGCTCGTTCTTCTCTGCAGCTCAGACATGCTTCGATGAAGTTCCTCGAACTCAACACCGGAGACAGCATTCTCTTTGGTAGTGTATGGACTTTTCTCTCTATGTGCACTAGCAAACACATTAGTCCATACATGTTTCTGTCAACAATCTCCAAAACATAAGATAGGCAGATATTGCACCAACACAATGGTATCCGGAGACCTTTTGGGAGGTGATGACATATTGTGTGATCATGCACAACATGATCATCGAGGATGAGGGTGAGGATGCTGCCGCAACTCTAGAATTTGAGAACATGGGTTATCCTCTTGAACTTCCAGACCAGAATCTGGCCACATTTGAAGGGTTTATTCAAATGCATCAAAAAATTCGGCATCGACCAACTCACGAGCAACTGAAAGAAGATCTTCATTAAGCATCAGTGGGCGGTTAAAGGGACAACAATGTCGGGATGTAATATTTCAACTTTTTAAAATTTGAACTAGTGTTGCATGCGGCTATTTGAATGTATGTACCCCATGTATGCGACTATTTGAACGTCTGAACTCTATATATGCGGCTATTTGATCGTGCAGACTTAAAAAGAATGAAGAAGACTAGATGTATGTGAGCGGGGTTGAATGACGACCTACCGCATCGGTATCCATGGACTAATTCCCTGTCGACGAACAGATGCGGGAGGGAATTTATGGGTCGCCGTTGGAGATTTCCTTACCCCTCTTGTCAAACCTCCGAGTGTCCCCTGTCAGATTAATAAAATTGAGCGAGCTTTCCTGAATTGAACAATGGCCTTCATCCATGAATTTCTCATCCTAGGGGCTCCCTCCGCCTCCGCTAGAGGAGGTCGTCGGGCAAAGCCCCAGGCGGCTGATGGCAGCGGCGGAGGCTCTCTTCCCTCCCGTGCCAGATCAGGTGAGGCGGGTCACCCATGGCGCTGGGGCACTCTCCCCCGATCTGCAGCATGGCAGCGCGTTAGGCAACGGCGCAAGGTGGCGGCGTGGTGCTGGGCGGGGGAGGTGGAGCTGTGGATCCGAGGAAGATCTGGTGGCGTCGGCCGTTCGATGGTCTCGCGGGCATGGCGGCCTTGGTTGCGGTGGCCGGCGGCTGGATCCTGGGGCGGCGACCCTGGAAGGTGGCGGCAGGTGAAGCTTGGGCTTCCCGCGATGGCATGGCATGGTGCTGTCTGATACGTCCATTTTGCATCATGCTTTTATGACAATATTTATTGCAGTATGGGTTGTTATTTCACATTATGTCACAATACTTATGGCTATTCTCTCTTATTTTACATGGTTTATATGAAGAGGGAGAATTCCGGCAGCTGGAATTCTGGGCTGGAAAAGGAGCAAATATTGGAAGCCTATTCTGCGCAACTCCAAAGTCCTGAAACTCCATGGAATACCTTAAAATAAATAATGAAAAATCGTCGCCAAAGATGAAGGCCAGGGGGCCCACACCCTGCTCACGAGGGTGGGGGCGCGCCCCCCTACCTCGTGGCCCCCCTGGTGGCTCTCCGACACCCATCTTCTCCTATATGAAGTCTTTCGATGAGAAAAAAATAGGAAGAAACCTTTCGGGACGAGACTCCGCCGCCACGAGGCGGAACCTTGGCAGAACCAATCTAGGGCTCCTGCTGAGCTGTTCTGCTGGGGAAACTTCCCTCCGGGAGGGGGAAATCATCACCACCATCATCACCAACGCTCCTCTCATCGGGAGAGGATAATCTACATCAACATCTTCACCAGCACCATCTCATCTCCAAACCCTAGTTCATCTCTTGTATCCAATTCTTGTATTCAAGTCCGGGATTGGTGCTAGTAGGTTGCTAGTTGTGTTGATTACTCCTTGTAGTTGATGCTAGTTGGTTTATTTGGTGGAAGGTCATATGTTCAGATCCTTTATGCATATTATTACCCCTCTGATTATGAACATGAATATGCTTTGTGAGTAAATACGTTTGTTCCTGAGGACAAGGGAGAAGTCTTGCTATTAGTAGTCATGTGAATTTGCTATTCGTTGGATATTTTGATAAGATGTATGTTGTCTAGCCTCTAGTGGTGTTATGTGAACGTCGACTACATAACACTTCACCATTATTTGGGCCTATAGGAAGGCATTGGGAAGTAATAAGTAGATGATGGGTTGCTAGAGTGACAGAAGCTTAAACCCTAGTTTATGCGTTGCTTCGTAAGGGGCTGATTTGGATCCATATGTTTCATGCTATGGTTAGGTTTACCTTAATACTTTTGTTGTAGTTGCGGATGCTTGCAATAAAGGTTAATCATGAGTGGGATGCTTGTCCAAGTAAGGGCAGTACCCAAGCACCAGTCCACCCACATATCAAATTATCAAAGTACCGAACGCGAATCATATGAACGTGATGAAAACTAGCTTGACGATATTCCCATGTGTCCTCGGGAGCGCTTTTCCTATTATAAGAGTTTGTCCAGGCTTGTCCTTTGCTACAAAAAGGATTGGGGCACCTTGCTGCACCTTATTTACTTTTGTTACTTGTTGCTCGTTATAACTTATCTTATCACAAAACTATCTGTTACCACTTATTTCAGTACTTGCAGAGAATACCTTGCTGAAAACCGCTTATCATTTCCTTCTGCTCCTCGTTGGGTTCGACACTCTTACTTATCGAAAGGACTATGATAGATCCCCTATACTTGTGGGTCATCAAGATTCTTTTCTGGCGCTGTTGCCGGGGAGTGCAGCGCCTTTGGTAGGTGGAATTTGGTAAGGAAAATTTATTTAGTGTGCTGAAATTTTCTGTCACTTGTTACTATGGAAAGTAATTGTCTGAGGGGCTTGTTCCTGGTATCTTCACCCCGTCCAGTAGAGAAAAGAGTTGCTCCTCAACCTACTCAACCTACTGAACCTATTGAAAATTAAACTCCTTTTGATATTCGTTCGGGTTTGATGGAAAAACTGCTAGCTAACACTTTTACAGGAGATGGAACCAAGCATCCCCTGATGAACATCTACGCTATGTGGATGATGTTTGTGGACTATTTAAGCTTGCAGGTATACCCGATGATGTTGTTAAGAAGAAGGCTTTCCCTTTATCTTTGAAGGGAGACGCATTGACATGGTATAGGCTATGTGATGATATGAGATCATTGAACTATAAAAGATTGAAATTGGAATTTCATCAAAAGTATTGCCCTATGCATCTTGTTCATCGTGATCGCAATTATATATATAATTTTTGGCCTCGCGAAGGATAAAGCATCGCACAAGCTTGGGGGAGGCTTAAATAAATGTTATACTCATGCCCCAATCATGAGCTCGCAAGAGAAGTGATTATGCAAAGTTTTTATGCTCGGCTTTCTAATAACAATCGCACCATGCTCGATACTTCTTGTGCTGGCTCTTTTATGATGAAGACTATTGAATTTAGATCAAATTTATTGGATAGAATTAAATGCAACTCTGAATATTGGGACCTCGACGAAGGTAAGGAGTCAGGTATGACACCTAAGTTTGATTGTGTTAAATCTTTTATGGATACCGATATCTTCCGTAAGTTTAGCACTAAATATGGACTTGACTCTGAGATAGTAGCTTCTTTCTGTGAATCTTTTGCTACTTATGTTGATCTCCCCAAGAAGAAGTGGTTTAAATATCATCCTCCCATAGAAGTAAAAGTAGCTTCACCTATTAAAGTTGAAGAAAAGATTGTCACTTATAATGATCATATTGTTCCCACTTCTTATGTTGAGAAACCACCTTTCCCTGTTAGAATGAAGGATCATGCTAAAGCTTCAACTGTTGTTCGTAAAAGCAATATTAGAACTTATACACCTCCTGAGAAAGTCAAAGTAGAACCTAATATTGCTATTGTTAAAGATCTATTGTCTCATAATATCGATGGGCATGTTATTCAATTCCAGGGTGAAACTGCTAGAATTGCTAAACCTTGTGTTAGAGATAAACATAGACCTGTGGTAGGCGTGCCTGTTATTTCTGTTAAAATAGGAGATCATTGTTATCATGACTTATGTGATATGGGTGCTAGTTCTAGTGTAATACCCATTGACTTATACAGATAAATTATGCATGATATTGCACCTGTCGAGTTAGAAGAAATTGATGTCACAATTAAACTTGTCAATAGAGATACTATTTCTCCAGTGGGCATTGTTAGAGATGTTGAAGTCTTGTGTGGAAAAACCAAATATCCCGCTGATTTCCTTGTTCTTGGTTATCCACAAGATAGCTTTTGTCCCATTATATTTGGTAGACCTTTCTTGAATACGGTTAATGCTAACATAGACTGTGAAAAGAATGTTGTTACTATTGGCTTGGATGATATGGTTCATGAGTTTAATTTCTCTAAATTTAGTAAACAACATTGTGAGGAAGAATCGCCTAGTAAGGATGAAATTATTGGTCTTTCTTCTATTGTTGTACCTCCTAGTGATCCTTTAGAACAGTATTTGCTGGACCATGAAAATGATATGTTCATGAATGAAAGAAGGGAAATAGATGAAGTATTCTTTAAACATGAACCTATTCTGCAACACAATTTGCTTGTTGAAATCCTAGGGGATCCTCCTCCACCCAAGGGTGATCCCGTGTTTGAGCTTAAACCGTTGCCTGATAATCTTCAATATGCTTATCTTGATGAAAAGAAAATATATCCTGTTATTATTAGTGCTAACCTTTCAGAGCATGAAGAAGAAAGATTATTGAAAACTCTGAAGAAGCACCGTGCCGCTATTGGATATACTCTGGATGATCTTAAAGGCATCAGTCCCACTCTATGTCAACATAAAATAAATTTGGAAGCGGATGCCAAACCAGTTCGTGATCCTCAACGACGTCTGCATCCTAAAATGAAGGAAGTGGTAAGAAAAGAAATACTTAAGCTTCTGGAGGCAGGTATAATTTATCCCGTTGCTGATATTTAGTGGGTAAGTCCTGTCCATTGTGTCCCTAAGAAGGGAGGTATTACTGTTGTGTCTAATGATAAAGATGAATTGATCCCGCAAAGAATTATCACAGGCCATAGGATGGTAATTGATTTCCGCAAATTAAATAAAGCTACTAAGAAAGATCATTACCCCTTACCTTTTATTGATCAAATGCTATAAAGATTATGCAAACATACACATTATTGCTTCCTAGATGGTTATTCTGGTTTCTCTCAAATACCTGTGTCAGCTAAGGATCAATCAAAGGCTACTTTTACATGCCCTTTTGGTACTTTTGCTTATAGACGTATGCCTTTTGGTTTATGTAATGCACCTGCTACCTTTCAAAAATACATGATGGCTATATTCTCTGACTTTTGTGAAAAGATTTGTGAGGTTTTCATGGACGACTTTTCCGTCTATGGTTCCTCTTTTGATGATTGCTTGAGCAATCTTGCTCGAGTTTTGTAGAGATGTGAAGAAACTAATCTTGTCTTGAATTGGGAAAAGTGCCACTTTATGGTTAATGAAGGTATTGTCTTGGGGCACAAAGTTTTTGAAAGAGGTATTGAAGTTGATAAGGCCAAGGTAGATGCTATTGAAAAGATGCCATGTCCCAAGGACATCAAAGGTATAAGAAGTTTTCTTGGTCACGCCGGATTTTATAGGAGGTTCATTAAGGACTTCTCAAAAATCTCTCGGCCTCTGACTAATTTATTACAAAAAGATGTACCATTTGTCTTTGATGATGATTGTGTGGAAGCATTTGAAATACTTAAGAAAGCATTAGTCTCTGCACCTGTTGTTCAGCCACCTGATTGGAATTTACCCTTTGAAATTATGTGTGATGCTAGTGATTATGCTGTAGGTGCTGTTCTAGGGCAAAGAGTTGATAAGAAATTAAAATGTTATCCATTATGCTAGTAAGACTCTAGACAGTGCTCAAAGAAATTATGCTACTACCGAAAAGGAACTCTTAGCAGTTGTGTTTGCTTGTGATAAGTTTAGACCTTATATTGTTGATTCTAAAGTAACTATTCACACTGATCATGCTGCTATTAAATATCTTATGGAAAATAAGGATGCAAAACCTAGACTCATTAGATGGATTCTCCTACTGCAAGAATTTGATTTACATATTGTTGATAGAAAAGGAGCTGAGAACCCCGTTGCAGACAACTTGACTAGGTTAGAGAATGTTCTTAATGACCCACTACCTATTGATGATAGCTTTCCTGATGAACAATTAAATGTCATAAGCACTTCTCATAGCACTCCATGGTATGATGATTATGCTAATTATATTGTTGCTAAATTTATACCACCTAGCTTCACATACCAACAAAATAAAAAGTTTTTCTATGACTTGCGACATTACTTTTGGGATGACCCACATATTTATAAAGAAGGAGTACATGGTGTTATTAGACGTTGTGTACCTGAGCATGAACAGGAACAGATCCTACGCAAGTGTCACTCTGAAGCTTATGGAGGACACCATGCCGGAGATAGAACTGCACATAAGGTATTGCAATCTGGTTTTTATTGGCCTACTCTCTTCAAGGATGCCCGTAAGTTTTTTTTGTCTTGCAATGAATGTCAAAGAATTGGCAATATTAGTAGACGTCAAGAAATGCCTATGAATTATTCACTTGTTATTGAACCATTTGATGTTTTGGGCTTTGATTATATGGGACCTTTTCCTGCCTCTAATGGATATACTCATATTTTAGTTGCTGTTGATTACGTTACTAAGTGGGTAGAAGTTATTCCAACTAGCAGTGTTGATCAGAACACTTCTATTAAAATGCTTAAGGAAGCTATTTTTCCGAGGTTTGGAGTCCCTAGATATCTTATGACTGATGGTGGTTCAGACTTTATTCATGGTGCTTTCCGTAAGATGCTTGCTAAATATGACGTTAATCATAGAATTGCATCTCCATATCACCCGCAGTCTAGTGGTCAGGTAGAATTGAGCAATGGAGAGCTCAAATTAATTTTGCAAAAGACTGTCAATAGGTCTAGAAAGAATTGGTCCAAGAAACTTGATGATGCATTATGGGCCTATAGAACTTCATATAAAAATCCTATGTGTATGTCTCCGTATAAAATGGTTTATGGAAAATCTTGTCACTTACCTCTCGAACTAGAACATAAGGCATACTGGGCTATTAAAGAGCTCAACTATGATTTCAAACTTGCCGGTGGGAAGAGGTTATTTGATATTATCTCACTTGATGAATGGAGAACCCAAGCTTATGAAAATGCCAAGTTGTTTAAAGAAAAAGTTAAAAGATGGCATGACAAAAGGATACAAAAGCGTGAGTTTAATGTAGGTGATTATGTATTGCTATACAACTCTCGTTTAAGATTTTTTGCAGGAAAACTTCTCTCCAAATGGGAAGGTCCCTACGTTATTGAGGAGGTCTATCGCTTCGGTGCCATAAAAATCAACAACTTCGAAGGCACAAATCCGAAGGTGGTAAACGGTCAAAGGATCAAACACTATATCTCAGGTAATCCTATAAATGTTGAAACCAATATTATGTTGGAAATATGCCCTAGAGGCAATAATAAATTAGTTATTATTATTATATTTCCTTGGTCATGATAATCGTTTATTATCCATGCTATAATCGTATTGATAGGAAACTCAGATACATGTGTGGTTACATAGATAACACCATGTCCCTAGTAAGCCTCTAGTTGACTAGCTCGTTGATCAATAGATGGTTACGGTTTCCTGACCATGGACATAGGATGTCGTTGATAACGGGATCACATCATTAGGAGAATGATGTGATGGACAAGACCCAATCCTAAGCCTAGCACAAAGATCGTGTAGTTCGTTTGCTAGAGCTTTTCTAATGTCAAGTATCATTTCCTTAGACCATGAGATTGTGCAACTCCCGGATACCGTAGGAATTCTTTGGGTGTACCAAACGTCACGACGTAACTGGGTGGCTATAAAGGTGCACTACGGGTATCTCTGAAAGTGTCTGTTGGGTTGGCACGAATCGAGACTGGGATTTGTCACTCCGTGTAACGGAGAGGTATCTCTGGGCCCACTCGGTAGGACATCATCATAATGTGCACAATGTGACCAAGGGGTTGATCACGGGATTATGTGTTACGGAACGAGTAAAGAGACTTGCCGGTAACGAGATTGAACAAGGTATCGGGATACCGACGATCGAATCTCGGGCAAGTACAATACCGCTAGACAAAGGGAATTGTATACGGGATTGATTGAGTCCTTGACATCGTGGTTCATACGATGAGATTATCGTGCAAAATGTGGGAGCCAACATGGGTATCCAGATCCTGCTGTTGGTTATTGACCGGAGAACATCTCGGTCATGTCTGCATGGTTCCCGAACCCGTAGGGTCTACACACTTAAGGTTCAATGACGCTAGGGTTATAAAGGAAGTTTCTATGTCGTTACTGAATGTTGTTCAGAGTCCCGAATGAGATCCCGGACGTCATGAGGAGTTCCGGAATGGTCTGGAGGTAAAGATTTATATATGGGAAGTCCTGTTTTGGGCACCGGAAAAGTTTCGGGTGTTATCGGTAACGTACAGGGACCACAGAGAGGGTCCCGGGGGTCTACCAAGTGGGGCCACCGGCCCCAGAGGGCTGCATGGGCCAAGTGTGGGAGGAGACCAGCCCCAGGTGGGCTGGTGCGCCCCCCCCCCACAAGGACCCAAGGCGCCTAGGGTTTGGGGAAGTGGGCGCACCCACCTTACTTGGGGGGGTAAGTTTCCCCTCTTCCCCCCTTGGCCACACCCTAGATGGGATCGAGGGGCTACCGCACCCCTTGGGGTGGAACCCTAGAGGGGGCGCAGCCCCCTCCCTCTCCCCTATACATACTTGAGGTTTTGGGGCTGCCAGACATAAGAGTTTCCACCTCTCCCTGGCGCAGCCCTACCTCTCTTTCTCCTTATCTCTCGCGGTGCTTGGCGAAGCCCTGCTGGATTACCACGCTCCTCCATCACCACCACGCCGTTGTGCTGCTGCTGGATGGAGTCTTCCTCAACCTCTCCCTCTCTCCTTGCTGGATCAAGGCATGGGAGACATCACCGGGCTGTACGTGTGTTGAACGCGGAGGTGTTGTCCGTTCGGCACTAGGATCTCCGGTGATTTGGATCACGACGAGTACGACTCCTTCAACCCCGTTCTCTTGGGCGCTTCCGCTTAGCAATCTACAAGGGTATGTAGATGCACTCTGCTCTCTCTCGTTGCTAGTCTCTCCATAGATAGATCTTGGTGACTCGTAGGAAAATTTTGAATTTCTGCTACGTTACCCAACAGTGGCATCATGAGCCAGGCCTATTGCGTAGATTCTATGCACGAGTAGAATACAAAGTAGTTGTGGGCGTTGATTTTGTTCAATATGCTTACCGTTACTAGTCCAATTTTGATTCGACGGTATTGTGGGATGAAGCGGCCCGGACCGACCTTAGACGTACTCTTACGTGAGACAGGTTCCACCGACTGATATGCACTTGTTGCATAAGGTGGCTAGCGGGTCCCAGTCTCTCCCACTTTAGTCGGATCGGATTCGATGAAAAGGGTCCTTATGAAGGGTAAATAGCAATTGACATATCACGTTGTGGTTTTTGCGTAGGTAAGAAACGTTCTTGCTAGAAACCCATAGCAGCCACGTAAAACAAGAAAACAACAATTAGAGGACGTCTAACTTGTTTTTGCAGGGTATGCTATGTGATGTGATATGGTCAAAAGAATGTGATGAATGATATGTGATGTATGAGATTGATCATGTTCTTGTAATAGGAATCACGAGTTGCATGTCGATGAGTATGACAACCGGCAAGAGCCATAGGAGTTGTCTTAATTTATTGTATGACCTGCGTGTCATTGAACAACGCCATGTAATTACTTTACTTTATCGCTAAAACCGTTAGCCATAGTAGTAGAAGTAATAGTTGGCGAGACAACTTCATGGAGACACGATGATGGAGATCATGATGATGGAGATCATGGTGTCATGCTGGTGACGATGATGATCATGGAGCCCCGAAGATGGAGATCAAAAGGAGCAAAATGATATTGGCCATATAATGTCACTTTTTGATTGCATGTGATGTTTATCATGTTTATGCATCTTATTTGCTTAGAATGACGGTAGTAAATAAGATGATCCCTCATTAAAATTTCAAGAAAGTGTTCCCCCTAACTGTGCACCGTTGCAAAAGTTTGTTGTTTCCAAGCACCACGTGATGATCGGGTGTGATAGATTCTAACGTTCACATACAACGGGTGTAAGCCAGATTTACACACGCGAAACACTTAGGTTGACTTGACGAGCCTAGCATGTATAGACATGGCCTCGGAACACAAGAGACCGAAAGGTCGAGCATGAGTTGTATAGTAGATACGATCAACATGAAGATGTTCACCGATGATGACTAGTCCGTCTCACGTGATGATCGGACACGGCCTAGTTGACTCGGATCATGTAATCACTTAGATGACTAGAGGGATGTCTATCTGAGTGGGAGTTCATAAGATGAACTTAATTATCCTGAACATAGTCAAAAGGTTTTTGCAAATTATGTCGTAGCTCACGCTTTAGTTCCACTGTTTTAGATATGTTCCTCGAGAAAATTTAGTTGAAAGTGGATAGTAGTAATTATGCAGACTGGGTCCGTAAACTGAGGATTGTCCTCGTTGCTTCGTAGAAGGCTTATGTCCTTAATGCACCGCTCGGTGTGCTGGACCTCGAACGTCGTCTGTGGATGTTGCGAACATTTTACATACACGTTTTGATAACTATGTGATAGTTCAGTTAAACGGTTTAGAGTTGAGGCACCAAAGACGATTTCGAAACGTCGCGGAACATATGAGATGTTTCGAGGGCTGAAATTGGGATTTCAGGCTCGTGCCCACGTCAGAGGTATAAGACCTCCGACAAGCTTCTTGGCCTACAAACTAAGGGAGAAAAGCTCAATCATTGAGCTTGTACTCAGATTGTCTGGGTACAACAATCACTTGAATCGAGTGGGAGTTAATCTTCCAGATGAGATAGTGATGTTTCTCCAAAGTCATTGCAACCAAGCTACTAGAGCTTCGTGATGAACTATAAAATAACAGGGATAGATATGATTATCCTTAATCTATTCGTGATGTTTGACACCGCGAAAGTAGATATCAAGAAGGAGCATCAATTGTTGATGGTTAATGAGACCACTAGTTTTTCAAGAAGGGCAAGGGCAAGAAGGGATACTTCATGAAACGGCAAAACAGTTGCTGCTCTAGTGAAAACCCAAGGTTGAACCCAAACCCGAGACTAAGTGCTTCTGTAATGAGAGGAACGGACACTAAAGCAGATTCACCCTAGATACTTGGTAGATAAGAAGGCAGGCAAGGTCGACGGAAGTATATTGGATATACATTATGTTAATGTGTACTTTACTAGTACTCCTAGTAGCACCAGGGTATTAGATACCGGTTCGGTTGCTAAGTGTTAGTAACTCGAAATAAAAGCTACAGAATAAAGGGAGACTAGCTGAAGGTGAGCTGACGATATGTGTTGGAAGTGTTTCCAAGGCTGATGTGATCAAGCATCGTACACTCCCTCTACCATCGAGATTGGTGTTAAACCTAAATGATTGTTATTTGGTGTTTGCGTTCAGCATAGACATGATTGGATTATGTCTATCGCAATACGGTTATTCATTTAAGGAGAATAATGGTTACTCTATTTATTTGAATAATACCTTCAATGGTCTTGCACCTAAAGGAATGGTTTATTGAATCTCGATCGTAGTGATACACATTTTCATGCCAAAAGATATAAGATAGTAATGATAGTACCACTTACTTGTGGCACTCCCATGTAAGTCATATTGGTGTAAAATGCATGAAGAAGCTCCATGTTGATGGATCTTTGGACTCACTCGTTTTTGAAAAGTTTGAGACATGCAAACTATGTCTATTGGTGTATACGCATGAAGAAACTCCATGCAGATGGATCATTTGGACTCACTTGATTTTGAATCACTTGAGATATGCAAATCATATCACATGGGCAAGATGACTGAAGAGCCTCGTTTTCAGTAAGATGGAACAAGATAGCAACTTGTTGGAAGTAACACATTTTGATGTGTGCAGTCCAATGAGTGCTGAGGGATGCAGTGAATATCGTTATGTTCTTACTTCACAGATGATTTGAGTAGATACTGAGTATATTTACTTGATGAAACACAAGTCTGAATTATTGAATGGTTCAAGTAATTTCAGAGTGAAGATTGAAGGTCATCGTGACAAGAGGATAAAATGTCTATGATATAATCATAGAGATGAGTATCTGAGTTACGAGCTTTGGCACGCAATTAAGACATCATGGAAATTGTTTCACAATTAATACCGCCTGGAACACCATAGTGTGATGGTGTGTCCGAACATCACAGTTGCACCCTATTCGATATATATGGTGCGTACCATGATGTCTCTTATCGAATTACCACTATCGTTCATGGGTTAAGCATTAGAGACAACCGCACTCACTTTAATAGGGCACGACGTAATTCCGTTGAGACAACACCGTTTGAACTATGGTTTGGAGAAACCTAAGTTGTCGTTTCTTGAAAGTTTGGGGCTGCGATGCTTATATGAAAAGTTTCATCGTGATAAGCTCGAACCCAAAGTGGATAAATACATCTTCATAGGATACCCAAAATGGTTGGGTATACCTCCTATCTCAGATCCGGAAGCAAAAGTAATTGTTTGTAGAAACGGGTCTTTTCTCGAGGAAAGGTTTCTCTCGAAAGAATTGAGTGGGAGGATGGTGGAGACTTGATAAGGTTATTGAACCATCACTTCAACCAGTGTGTGGCAGGGCACAGGAAGTTGTTCCTATGGCACCTACACCAATTGAAGTGGAAGTTGATGATAGTGATCATGAAACTTCGGATCAAGTCACTACCGAGCCTCGTAGGGTGACAAGTATGCGTACTACTTCAGAATGGTACAGTAATCATGTCTTGAAGGTCATGTTGCTAGACAACAATGAACCTACGAGCTATGGAGAAGCGATGGTGGGCCCGGATTCCGACGAATGGCTCGAGGCCATAAAATCCGAGAAAGGATCCATGACTTTGGAAGAAATACTTGATGGTCGTAAGGCCGTTGGGTACAGATGGATTTTAAAAGGAAGACAGACAATGATGGTAAGTATCACCATTAAGAAAGCTCGACTTGTCGTTAAGATGTTTTCCGACAAGTTCAAGGAGTTGACTACAATAAGACTTTCTCGCTCGTAGCGATGCTAAGAGTCTGTTGGGATTATATTAGCAATTACTGCATGATTTATGAAATCTTGCAGATAGGATGTCGAATCATTGCTTCCTCGACGATATCCTTGAGGAAAGGTTGTATGTGATACAACTAGAAGGTTTTGTCAATCCTGAAGAACGCTAACAAATATGCAAAGCTCCAGCAATCCTTCTAAGGACTGGAGTAAGCATCTCGGAGTTGGAATGTACGCTTTGATGAGATGATCAAAGATTTTGGGTTTATACAAAGTTTATGAGAAACTTGTATTTCCAAAGAAGTGAGTGGGAGCACTATAGAATTTCTGATGAGTATATGTTGTTGACATATTGTTGATCAGAAATGATGTAGAATTTCTGGAAAGCATATAGGGTTATTTGAAAGGTGTTTTTCAATAGAAAACCTAGAATAAGCTGCTTGAACATTGAGCATCAAGATCTATGAGGATAGATCAAAAACGCTAAATGGTACTTTCAAATGAGCACATACCTTGACATGATCTTGAAGGTGTTTAAGATGGATCAGTCAAAGAAGGAGTTCTTGCCTGAGTTGTGAGGTATGAAATTAAGAGTTAAAGCTCGACCACGGCAGAAGAGAGAGAAAGGATGAAGGTCGTCCCCTATGCTTCAGACATAGGCTCTATAGTATGCTATGATGTGTACCGCACCGGAAGTGTGCCTTGCCATGAGTCAGTCAAGGGGTACAAGAATGATCCAGGAATGGATCATTGGACAGTGGTCAAAATTGTCCTTGGAGTAAATAAAGGACATGTTTCTCGATTATGGAGGTGATAAAGAGTTCGGTGTAAAGGGTTACGTCGATGCAAGCTTTAACACCTATCCGAATGACTCTGAGTAGCAAACCGGATATGTATAGTGGAGCAACCATTTGGAATAGCTCCAAGTGGAGCGTGGAAGCAGCATTTACAATATGACATAGAGAATTGCGAAATACATACGGATCTAAATGTTGCAGACCCGTTGACTAAAACCTCTTTCACAAGCAAAACATGATCAAACCCCAGAACTCATTGAGTCTTAATCACATGGTGATGTGAACTAGTTTAGTTACACTAGTAAACTGGCGATGTAACCTGTCAATGTTAATCACATGGCGATGTGAACTAGATTATTGACTCTAGTGCAAGTGGGAGACTATTGGAAATATGCCCTAGAGGAAATAATAAATTAGTTATTATTATTATATTTCCTTGTTCATGATAATCGTTTATTATCCATGCTATAATTGTATTGATAAGAAACTCAGATACATGTGTGGGTACATAGACAACACCATGTCCCTAGTAAGCCTCTAGTTGACTAGCTCGTTGATCAATAGATGGTTACGGTTTCCTGACCATGGACATAAGATGTCGTTGATAACGGGATCACATCATTAGGAGAATGATGTGATGGACAATTCCCAATCCTAAGCCTAGCACAAAGATCGTGTAGTTCGTTTGCTAGAGCTTTTCTAATGTCAAGTATCATTTCCGTAGACCATGAGATTGTGCAACTCTCGGATACCGTAGGAATGCTTTGGGTGTACCAAATGTCACAACATAACTGGGTGGCTATAAAGGTGCACTACGGGTATCTCCGAAAGTGTTTGTTGGGTTGGCACAAATCAAGACTAGGATTTGTCACTCCATGTAATGGAGAGGTATCTCTGGGCCCACTCGGTAGGACATCATCATAATGTGCACAATGTGACCAAGGGGTTGATCACGGGATGATGTGTTACGTTACGAGTAAAGAGACTTGGCGGTAACGAGATTGAACAAGGTATCGGGATACCGACGATCGAATCTCGGGCAAGTACAATACCGCTAGACAAAGGGAATTGTATACGGGATTGATTGAGTCCCCGACATCGTGGTTCATCCGATGAGATGATCGTGGAACATGTGGGAGCCAACATGGGTATCCAGATCCCGCTATTGGTTATTGACTGGAGAACGTCTCGGTCATGTCTGCATGGTTCCCGAACCCGTAGGGTCTACACACTTAAGGTTCGATGACGCTAGGGTTATAAAGGAAGTTTGTATGTGGTTACCGAATGTTGTTCGGAGTCCCGGATGAGATCCCGGACGTCACAAGGAGTTCCGGAATGGTCCGGAGGTAAAGATTTATATATGGGAAGTCCTGTTTTGGGCACCGGAAAAGTTTCAGGTGTTATCGGTAACGTACCGGGACCACCGGGAGGGTCCCGGGAGTCCACCAAGTGGGGCCACCGGCCCCAGAGGGCTGCATGGGCCAAGTGTGGGAGGGGACCAGCCCCAGGTGGGCTGGTGCGCCCCCCCCCCACAGGGGCCCAAGGCGCCTAGGGTTTGGGGAAGGGGGCGCACCCACCTTACTTGGGGGGCAAGTTTCCCCTCTTCCCCCCTTGGCCGCACCCTAGATGGGATCTAGGGGCTGCCGCACCCCTTGGATTGGCACCCTAGAGGGGGCGCAGCCCCCTCCCTCTCCCCTATATATACTTGAGGTTTTGGGGCTGCCAGACATAAGAGTTTCCACCTCTCCCTGGCGCAGCCTTACCTCTCTTTCTCCTTGTCTCTCGCGGTGCTTGGCGAAGCCCTGCTGGATTACCACGCTCCTCCATCACCCCTACGCCGTTGTGCTGCTGCTGGATGGAGTCTTCCTCAACCTCTCCCTCTCTCCTTGCTGGATCAAGGCATGGGAGACGTCATCGGGCTATATGTGTGTTGAACACGGAGGTGTCGTCCGTTCGGCACTAGGATCTCCGGTGATTTGGATCACGACGAGTATGACTCCTTCAACCCCGTTCTCTTGAATGCTTCCGCTTAGCGATCTACAAGGGTATGTATATGCACTCTCCTCTCTCTCGTTTCTAGTCTCTCCATAGATAGATCTTGGTGACTCGTAGGAAAATTTTGAATTTCTGCTACGTTACCCAACATATTATTGAAACCGTAACCCCGGAGGAATACATAAGAGACACTTTCCAGCCCATTTCAGACTCCGAAAATGAATAGGTATGTGTTACGGTAAGTAAACCGACTCCAAAACAATTTTTAAGGCAATATTTCTACGTTTCGGAATATTTAGAAAAATAGAAAAATAAGTAGCAGTCCGGGGAGGACACGAGACCTCCACGAGGGTGGAGGGCGCGCCCTACCCCCCTGGGCACGCCCCCTACCTCCTGAGCACCTCGTGTGCCCTCCAGACTCTGTTTTCTTGCACGATACGTATTTTGGTCGGTAAAAATTCATTATATATACTCCCGAAGGTTTTGACTCTTGTATTACAAAAATCTCCCCTGTTCTTGTCTCGAGCTGTTTTTATGACAGGTCTAGATCATCATGACGATCCCAAGTGCTTCAAAGGACAAGTTTTTCGAGAAGGTGATCAACCCTTACCTCGCGGAGGTGCCGCGACACCCTCAAACCATTGAGTTGCGTGATGGATTGCTGCACATCCGTGATGTTGAGGGACCCAAGGGAACCGGAAGCGTGGAGTCGAGGCTCGAAGCAATGGAGCAACAAGTTTTCAAATGCCAGGGGATGGTGGAGCATGGAATCAACGCTAGCCAAGAGATGCTCACGGAGTTCACCAACAACTACGAGTCGGATGCCAAGAACACCGAGGAGGCCATCTTTAAGCTACAAGAGAAGATCGAGCACCTCCAAGCCCAAATTTATGATCTGCAAAATCAAAACTGTGAGTATGAATATAGATTCAAAAGGATGAGTTTGGCTGCAAATTTGAGGATTCCGGAGACTCGATGATCCTTTTATGATGGTGAGCCTATGCCATGGAAGTTGGACGACAAGCCTGCATCTTCCACAACACCTCCACCACCACCAACAAAGAAGGTGACATAATCACATGGGTATGGGCACTCCCCTTTGCAACTGCCAAGCTTCGGGGAGGTGCCCTCGTATCGTATCACCATCGCAACTCCTATCTTTACCGTTTTTCTTATTTCGATCCTATTAGTAGTATCTTGATTTAGTAGAATAAAGTCATGGCATGATCTAGTTTTGAGTTTTGCTTTACGATCCTTCTTTGTAATCGAGTCCATGAGCTATATAATAAAGATTAGTGTTGAGTCAAGGGCTTGAGTATTTTGCCATGATCTTGGGTGATTAGAAGAAAAAGAATAAAAAGAATCAAAGAGTTCATATTGACCTTAGTGAAAGTAATGACTTCACATAGAAAGAGTATGATGATTAAAGGTTGTTGGGAGTTGGCAGATATAGCTTTGGTCATCGTTGCAATTAATAGGAAGTAATAAGGAAAGAGAGGTTTCACATATATATATATATATATATATATATATATATATATTATCATTGACATCTTTTATGATTGGGAGCACTCATTAAAATATGACATGCTAAAGAGTTGATGTTGGACAAGGAAGACAACATAATGAGTTATGTTTTCTTACATCTGAGATAAAGTATGCTGTCATGGATCCTCTAACGTGTTGATCTTGCCTTTCCCCCTCATGCTAGCCAAATTCTCAGCACCAAGTAGAAATACTACTTGTGCTTCCAAATACCCTTAAACCAGTTTTGCCATAAGAGTCCACCATATCTACCTATGGATTGAGTAAGACCCTTCAAGTAAGTTGTCATTGGTGCAAGCAATAAAAAAAATTCTCTCTGAATATGCATGACTTATTAGTGCAGAGAAATAAGCTTTGTACGAACTTGTTGTGGATGCAATAAAAGCGACGGACTGCATAATACAGGTTCACATACAAGGGGCAATATAAAGTGATGTTCTTTTGCATTAAGATCTTGTGCATCAACCCTAAACGTGCATGAAAACCTCTGCTTCCCTCTGCGAAGGGCTTATCTTTTATTATTTTCCTCTACCTTATGCAAGAGTCACAGTGATCTTCACCTTTCCTTTTTCATTTTATCCTTTGGCAAGCTCAGCATGTTGGAAAGAACATGATATATATCTAATTCGATGTGGGGGAGCATGAATTATTATTGTTGACATTACCCTTGAGGTAAAAGGTTGTGGGGCAAAACTATAAGCCCCTATCTTTCTCTGTGTCCGATTAAAACTCCGTAACCACAAGTATTGCGTGAGTGTTAGCAACTATGAAGGACTAAGTGATAGTTGAGTATGTGGACTTGCTCTTAAGCTCTAACATAGACTCTTTCTGATGTTATGAGAAATTGCAATTGTTTCAATGACTAAGGGTATAATTTGTTGATGCTCAATAAGGTTTTTGATTCATGCTTTGGCTTTGTGAAAAGATCATCACTTGAACATGAGTAATCATATGACAAAATCTATATAAGTTGCTCTTATGAAATAATCATGATGCCTTCATGTCCGTATTTTATTTCTATCGACGCCTCTACCTCTAAACATGAGGACATATTTATTGTTATCGGCATTTCGCTTGAGGACAAGCGAGGTCTAAGCCTGGGGGAGTTGATACGTCCATTTTGCATCATGCTTTTATGACAATATTTATTGCAGTATGGGCTGTTATTTCACGTTATGTCACAATACTTATGGCTATTCTCTCTTATTTTACAAGGTTTATATGAAGAGGGAGAATGCCGGCAACTGGAATTCTGGGCTGGAAAAGGAGCAAATATTGGAAGCCTATTCTGCGCAACTCCAAAAGTCCTGAAACTCCACGGAATACCTTAAAATAAATAAAGAAAAATCGTCGCCAAAGATGAAGGCCAGGGGGCCCACACCCTGCTCACGAGGGTGGGGGGCGCCCCCCTGGGCGTGCCCCCCTACCTCGTGGGCCCCCTGGTGGCTCTCCGACGCCCATCTTCTCCTATATGAAGTCTTTCGATGAGAAAAAAAATAGGAAGAAACCTTTCGGGACGAGACTCCACCGCCATGAGACGGAACCTTGGCGGAACCAATCTAGGGCTCCTGCTGAGCTGTTCTGCCGGGGAAACTTCCCTCCAGGAGGGGGAAATCATCACCATCGTCATCACCAACGCTCCTCTCATCGGGAGAGGGAAATCTCCATCAACACCTTCACCAGCACCATCTCATCTCCAAACCCTAGTTCATCTCTTGTATCCAATTCTTGTCTTCAAGTCCAGGATTGGTGCTACTAGGTTGCTAGTAGTGTTGATTACTCCTTGTAGTTGATGCTAGTTGGTTTATTTGGTGGAAGATCATATGTTCAGATCCTTTATGCATATTATTACCCCTATGATTATGAACATGAATATGCTTTGTGAGTAATTACGTTTGTTCCTGAGGACAAGGGAGAAGTCTTGCTATTAGTAGTCATGTGAATTTGGTATTCGTTCAATATTTTGATAAGATGTATGTTGTCTAGCCTCTAGTGGTGTTATGTGAACGTCGACTACATAACACTTCACCATTATTTGGGCCTAGAGGAAGTCATTGGGAAGTAATAGGTAGATGATGGGTTGCTAGAGTGAAAGAAGCTTAAACCCTAGTTTATGCATTGCTTCGTAAGGGGCTGATTTGGATCCATATGTTTCATGCTATGGTTAGGTTTACCTTAATACTTTTGTTGTAGTTGCGGATGCTTGCAATAGAGGATAATCATAAGTGGGATGCTTGTCCAAGTAAGGGCGGTACCCAAGCACCGGTCCACCCACATATCAAATTATCAAAGTACCGAACGCGAATCATATGAATGTGATGAAAACTAGCTTGACGATATTCCCATGTGTCCTCGGGAGCGCTTTCCCTATTATAAGAGTTTTTCCAGGCTTGTCCTTTGATACAAAAAGGATTGGGCCACCTTGCTGCATCTTATTTACTTTTGTTACATGTTGCTCGTTACAATTTATCTTATCACAAAACTATCTGTTACCACTTATTTCAGTACTTGCAGAGAATACCTTGCTGAAAACCGCTTATCATTTCCTTCTGCTCCTCGTTGGGTTCGACACTCTTACTTATCGAAAGGACTACGATAGATCCCCTATACTTGTGTGTCATCACTGTCCCTATCCAAGGCGGATCTGCATCGCCGATCTCGTGGTTTTGCTGCGGATTGGTTCAGATCAAAGACGGTTGAGGGAGTCCTGGATTAGGGGGTGTCCGGATGGCCGAACTAAGACCTTTGGCCGGACTCCCGGACTATGAAGATACAAGATTGAAGACTCCGTCCCGTGTCCGGATGGGACTTTCCTTGGCATGGAAGGCAAGCTTGGCGATACGATATGAAGATCTCCTCCCATTGTAACCGACTCTGTGTAACCCTAGCCCTCTCCGGTGTCTATATAAACCGGAGAGTTTTAGTCCGTAGGACGAACAACAATCATACCATAGGCTAGCTTCTAGGGTATAACCACTCCGATCTCGTGGTAGATCTACTCTTGTACTACCCATATCATCAATATTAATCAAGCAGGAGTAGGGTTTTACCTCCATCGAGAGGGCCCGAACCTGGGTAAAAACATCGTGTCCCTTGTCTCCTGTTACCATCCGCCTAGACGCACAGTTCGGGACCCCCTACCCGAGATCCGCCGGTTTTGACACCGACATTGGTGCTTTCATTGAGAGTTCCCCTGTGTCGTCGCCTTTAGGCCCGATGGCTTCTTCGCTCGTCAATCGCGATGCAATTCGGGATGAGACTTTTCTCCCCGGACAGATCTTCGTATTCGGCGGCTTCGCACTGCGGGCCGACTCGTTCGGCCATCTGGACCAGATCAAAAGCTACGCCCCTGGCCATACGGGTTTGGAAGCTTAAACTACACGGCCGACATCCGCGGGGACTTGATCTTCGACGGATTTGAGCCACAACCGGGCGCGCCGCACTGTCACGATGGGCATGATTTAGCTCTGTCATCGGACAACACCCAGAGCGTCGCTCAGGTGTCCGCCCCGACCATTAGCTCGGAGCCCACTGCGCCAGTCGGGGACGGACGGTTGGACGCCGCGCCGTAAGCTGCAACCTCTACGGCGATAGAGCCGGATACTAGCCTAGTACCTCGCAAGGCCCGTGACTCCAAGGTGCCGGACTTCGATCCGGACTCCGTAAATCCCGCACCTCTTCCGATTAAGCCTGATTGGGCTCCGGTCATGGAGTTCACCGCCGCGGATGTCTTTTAGCACTCGTCTTTCGGCAATATCCTGAATTCATTAAAGTCTCTCTCTTTGTCAGGAGAGCCCTGGCCGAACTACGGCCAACACGGTTGGGATATGGACGACGAAGAAATTCGAAGCCCACCCACCACCCACTTCGTAGCCACTATCGACGATTTAACCGACATGCTCGACTTTGACTCCGAAGACATCGACGGCATGGACTCCGATGAAGGAGACGATCAAGAACCAGCACCTATAGGGAACTCGAAAGCCACCTCGTCATATGACATATACATGGTGGACACCCCTAAAGCGGGGGATGGCGAGGAGAAAACAGAGGATGACCCCTCCAAGAAGCAACCCAAGCGCCGACGTCAGCGGCGCCGCTCTAAGTCCCGCTAAAGCAAAAACGGCGATTCCGGCACCGGAGATAACAACACGCCGGACAGTGCCGAAGACAACCCCCTCCAGTAGGATTCAGTGCAGGAGGACGAAGGAGGCAGCCCTCATGAGAGAGCAGCCAACAAAGAGGATGAGGACGACAATTACATGCCTCCCTCCGAAGACGAGGCAAGCCTCGACGACGACGAATTCGTCGTGCCAGAGGATCCCGTCGAACAAGAGCGTTTCAAACGCAGGCTCGTAGCCACGGCGAGCAGCCTAAAGAAGAAACAGCGGCAGCTTAGAGCTGACCAAGACTTGCTAGCCAACAGATGGACCGAAGTCCTAGCGGCCGAAGAGTATAAACTAGAACGCCCATCCAAGAGCTACCCAAAGCGCAGGCTGCTACCCCAACTTGAGGAGGAAGCAACTAAACCTACATCACTAGCGTACGATGTGCCTGATCGGCCACCCCGTGGCCGCGATAGAGAGCCCTTCAGGCCCTCAACCCAAGCCGCACCCCGACACCGCTCAAAACATACCAGAGTACGGGGAGACGCAACAGACCTGCGAGACATCTTGGAGAATAAGGCAAGGCAAACAAGATTGATCTACGGATCGCATGGGCGCCCCGCTTCACGTGACGCTAGCCGTCACACCGGACACAATAAGTATGGCCCGGCCGAATACAACAGACCAAGCTCGTCCGAGCTGCGTCGTGATATAGCCCAGTACAGGGGCGCCGCACACCCACTATGCTTCATAGACGAAGTAATGGATCATCAAATCCCCGAGGGCTTCAAACCCGTAAACATCGAATCATACGATGGCACAACAGATCCTGCGGTATGGATCGAGGATTATCTCCTTCATATCCACATGGCCCGTGGTGATGATCTACACGCCATCAAATACCTCCCGCTCAAGCTTAAAGGACCAGCTCGACATTGGCTTAACAGCCTGCCAGCAGAGTCAATTAGTTGTTGGGAGGACCTGGAATCCGCATTCCTTGACAACTTCCAGGGCACGTATGTGCGACCACCAGACGCCGATGACCTAAGCCACATAATCCAGCAGCCAGAGGAATCGGCCAGACAATTCTGGACACGGTTCCTAACCAAGAAAAACCAAATAGTCGATTGTCCGGACGCCGAGGCCCTTGCAGCCTTCAGGCACAACATCCGAGACGAATGGCTTGCCCGGCACCTAGGACAGGAAAAGCCAAAGTCTATGGCAGCCCTCACGACACTCATGACCCGCTTCTGTGCAGGAGAAGACAGCTGGCTAGCTCGTAGCAATAACATAACCAAGAGCCCCGGCAATTCGGATACCAAGGATAACAACGGCAGGTCACGTCGCAACAAGCATAAGCGCCGCATTAACGGTGACAATACTGAAGATACGGCAGTCAATGCCGGATTCAGAGGCTCTAAACCGGGTCAGCGGAAGAAGCCATTCAAAAGAAACCCTCAGGGCCCATCCAGCTTAGACCGGATACTCGATCGCTCGTGCCAGATACACGGCACCCCCGAACAGCCAGCCAATCACACCAACAGGGATTGTTGGGTGTTCAAGCAGGCAGGCAAGTTAAGTGCCGAGACCAGAGACAAGGGGCTACATAGCGATGACGAGGAGAGGCCCCGGCCGCCGAACAACAAAGGACAGAAGGGATTTCCCCCGCAAGTTCGGACGGTGAACATGATATACGCAACCCACATCCCCAAAAGGGAGCGGAAGCGTGCTCTCAAGGACGTCTATGCGCTGGAGCCAGTCGCCCCAAAGTTCAACCCATGGTCCTCCTGCCCAATCACCTTCGATCGAAGGGACCATCCCACCAGCATCCGTCACGGCGGATTCGCCGCACTGGTCCTAGACCCAATTATCGACGGATTTCACCTTACCAGAGTCCTAATGGACGGCGGCAGTAGCCTGAACCTGCTTTACCAGGACACAGTGCGAAAAATGGGCATCGATCCTTCAAGGATTAAACCCACAAAGACAACCTTCAAAGGTGTCATACCAGGGGTAGAGGCCAGCTGTACAGGCTTGGTTACACTCGAAGTGGTCTTCGGATCCCCGGATAACTTTCGGAGCGAGGAGTTAATCTTTGAATAGTCCCATTCCGCAGAGGCTATCACGCCCTGCTTGGACGAACCGCATTTGCAAAATTCAATGCGGTGCCGCACTACGCATATCTCAAGCTCAAGATGCCAGGACCTCGCGGAGTCATCACGGTAAACGGAAACACCGAATGCTCTCTCCGAACGAAGGAGCACACGGCGACCCTGGCGGCGGAAGTACAGAGTAGCCTCTCAAGGCAGTTCAAACGTCCGGACAACGTCAAGCGAGCCCGAAGTAACCTCCAACAAATCCGACTAGCACGTTTCGAGCAAACATAGCAGTGCGGCCCCAACCCCAGCCCCCGCCAAACGGTGATACTGGTACCACGCGTACATAATTACGCCTTAGAGATACCATGAGGCATAAGGGGAGGGGCACAACAACGGCACGCCCAGAAGGCGGCTCAACCGCACTAAGGGGATCCCTATTTCGCCGTTTTCCGTTTTACACACTTTCAGGACCCAACTATTCGGAAGGCCTGTCCGGCAATACACTCGCCGAACCAACGATGCAACAGCCAGGGAGGGAGCAAGCCACGTCAAAAGTCCAAGTGGTCTCTAAAACGAGTTTAATACCTGTTTTACTTACAATCCCGCAGCTTGCCACTGGAGGGGAATATGTCAAATACTCCCATCTCTTGCTTACCGCACTTCTTGTATCATTCTGCTTTCACAGCAGCCCTTTTTTAATAAACAATATATAGCTCTTACCTATTATTGTACTTATCTATTTTTATATACAAATATGTTCCGTCATGACATTCTGCAACCGTACACTTTGGTGCGGACAATACACCAGGGGCTTACAACACCCCATAACATGGTGTGAGAAGACCGAACACTCTCACGAGTGCGGCACCCCGAACTTATAGCATTATATGCATCTGCTCCGAATCATGTCTTTGGTCAATAGTTGGGTTTTCCCGGCTCCCATGTTTTGGTACCTTACGTTCCGCATTGTTGGCTAAGGTAGCGCTGGGAGAACTACTGCGATTGTGCCCCAGTTGAGCTGGGTTAACACCTCAGTAGAGAAAGCTAAAACTGACTGTCATGATAGTGCGAGAGACCGGTCGCTGTTCGTGAGGTTTCTTCGAGTCCTTAAAGACTTATGCCGCTTTGAGCGAGGAACCAGACTTATCCGGCTTAGGCGTGGATAGCGCCCCGAACTCGGTCTTCCGAATACTAGGGGCTTCGCCGAAATTTCAAATTATATAATTCTATGGCTAAATGAGAGTGATAAAGCATTATAAGTCCGACGGCCTGGTTCGTTGTGCTGAACGCCTCCCTAGATGGACCCAAGAATGGGAACAAGAGCGCTCATGTTTATCCTGAACACCCCAGCACTCGTGGCATGGGGGTCGAAGCCGACGACTTGCATCTCTCAGATTTGATAAACGACCACACAGAAGGTAATATTTTAAATTAACAAGCGTTGCTTAACGCATATGAACAAAGCTTCAGCGTACAGGATAACAAATGCGAGTCTACTCAAAAATTACATCTTTGGAGCACTCATCCTCTATACGGCAGGCACCCTTCAGAACGCCATTATAATACATCTCAGGCGTACGATACTCCTTGCCCGGAGGTGGCGCGTCCGTCAACAGCTTCTCCGCATCTAGCTTGCCCCAGTGCACCTTAGCACGGGCAAGGGCCCGACGGGCACCTTCAATACAAACGGAGCGCTTGACGACCTCAATCCACGGACACGCGTCCACCAGCCGCCGCACCAGACCGAAGTAGCTCCCAGGCATGACTTCTCCAGGCCACACCCGAGCTATGAGGCCCTTCATGGCCTGTTCGGCCACCTTGTGGAGCTCGACCAGCTGCTTCAGCTGGTCGCTCATGGGCACCAGATGTTCGGCCTCAGCATACTGAGACCAGAACACTTTTTCTGTCGAGCTCCCCTCTTCGGCTCGGTAGTATGCGGCGGCATTAGACACACTACGGGGCAGATCGGCGAACGCTCCTGGAGAGCTCCGGATTCGGGTAAGTAGCAGATAATTAACTTTTATATTTTTGCTTTGCATAAAGAATGCCTTACCCTCCGCTATCTTTTTCATCGCCTCGATCTCCTAAAGGGCCTTCTGGGCTTCGGCCTTAGTGGTCTTGGCACTCTCAAGAGCCAAGGCAAGCTCGGACTCTCGAGTCTTCGAGTCACGCTCCAAACTCTCGTGTTTTTCCATGAGAGCCTGGAGCTCTTGCCGCACCTCCGCCACCCGCGCCTCCTGCTTCTCTCGCTCGGTGCGCTCCAAGGCCGCACTCTTTTCGGCCTCGGAGACCGCCTCTTTCAGGGTCACCACCTCGGTCGTGGCTCCTGCAACATTAACGTTGGTCATGTTCTTATTTTGCAACCAAGTATTTCTATATACATTTACAGGAGGTACTATGTACCCTATTTATCCTCGAGCTGCTTCTTGGCACGGCCGAGCTCGCTCTCGGACCACTCGAGGCTTTCCTTCAATGCATTGACCTCCGCAGTCAGTGCGGCAGAGGTCAGCAGCGCAGCCTGCATTCCCATATTGACATATTTCTATTAGACTCCTGCGTATATCTTTTTAGATCCTCAGCTCGGCTTTTCTTTCTGAACACCGAACTGAGCATCAGGGGCTACTGTCTATGCGGTAATATTTTTTATATATGTTTTTGAACACATACCTCAAAGCCCGTTAACAGGCTTGTGCGGGCTTCTGCCAGCCCACTCTTGGCGGACTGAACCTTCTGAATCACCGCACTCATAACAGTGCGGTGTTCCTTGTCGATGGAGGCGCCGTTAAGCGCCTCCAGCAAATTGTCCGGCGCTTCCGGGTGGACGGAAGTCGCCGGCGTCGCAGGCTTGCCCTTCTTATGAAGGCGCCGCCTGTCGGACTCTGGAACTGCTGATGGTTCCGGAGCAGTGTCCGGCCCGGGGCCACACTTAGATCCCTCCGGAGCTTTACCCCCTTTGGGCTTGGAGTCTGGACGGTCGCCTTGTGGCGCCTCCAGGACCACCTCCTGCTTGTTTTGTCCCCTATGGGACTCCACCTCAGTGTCGTCTGTAGGGAGAGGGGAGGAGGCCGTCGGAAGTGAAGCGCTATTCACGTCCGACAAATTCAGAGAGCCGCTCGATGAATCGCCAAGCTGAGCTCTGGGCGGACTGCATGATTAGATTCGGCGTTAGAAGCTATCGAATAATAAAGGAGTGCAATAAGTCATTCGGGTAGCCGGACACTTATGATTTTGCCAAGGGCTTGACCCTGGATGGCCATTCCCCCCCGCCGTCTTCGGCGTCGGGGGCGTAGTTCGGCAGAAGGTCTTCCCCTTCTTGGACCCTCTGGCTTCCCAGTTGGGGCGGCCTTTCTTTTCTTTCCTCCCCCGTTGGAGGGGGAGAGGCATCTTCTTCTTCTCCCTCCTCCTCGTCTTCAGAGGCGGAGGGTGCGTTGGGGTTGTCGGGCAAATCCGACGCCACCGGGCACCGGGAACTCTTTCGGGTCCCCGCGGCCTTCTCCTTGGCCTTCTTCTCCGGCACCACGTGAGGTGCCGGAACCAGTAGCTTTGCTAATTGCGCGTCTGCTGGTCCTTCGGGCAAAGGAGCCGGACAGTCAAACTGTTTGGATGTCCTCTTCCAGTCCTGTCAAAGGAACGGGAATTTAGATCCCACATAAAGTCACACTATGAAATTCGGGTATCCCGTGAGGGACTAAATGTAAGCTTACTTCGGAGGCTTGACGTTTGGCGTAGAATCCGCGATCCTCGGTGACGGGAAGGGAGACCTCGGAACTCTTGAAAAGCACCTTCCAGGCGTCCTCGTGCTTCGTTTCGAAGAGCCGGGATAGAGTCTGGTGCTGGGCCGGGTCGAACTCCCACAAATTGAAGTCCCGTCGTTGACACGGGAGGATCCGGCGGAAGAGCATGACCTGGACCACGTTGACAAGCTTGACCTTCTTGGTCACCGGGTCTCGGACGCAGGTTTGGAGTCCGGTCACCTCTTCCGGATTGCCCCACGACAGGCCCATCTCTTTCCAAGATGTGAGCCGGGTGGGGATGCCGGATCAAAATTCGGGGGCCGCTGCCCACTTAGGGTCACGCGGCTCGGTGATATAAAACCATCCCGATTGCCACCCTTTGATGGTTTCCACGAAGGCACCCTCGAGCCAGGTGACGTTGGCTATCTTGCCCACCATGGCACCTCCGCATTCCGCTTGTCGGCCTTTCACAACCTTTGGCTTGACACTGAAGATCTTCAGCCATAGGCCAAAGTGGGGCTGGATGCGGAAGAAGGCCTCACACATGACGATAAACGCCGAAATATTGAGGATGAAGTTCAGGGCCAGATCGTGGAAGTCCAGGCCGTAGTAGAACATGAGTCCCCGGACGAACGGGTGAAGAGGAAAACCCAGCCCGCGGAGGAAATGGGGAAGAAAAACAACCCTCTCATGGGGCCTGGGGGTGGGGATGAGTTGCCCCACATCTGGAAGCCGGTGCGCGATGTCGTTAGACAAGTATCCGGCCTTCCTCAGTTTTTTGATTTGCCCCTCCGTGACAGAGGAGGCCATCCATCTACCTCCCGCTCCGGACATGGTTGGAGAAGGTTGAGGTGGGAAGTGCGGGCTTGGGCGCTGGAGCTCGAGCGTGCAGGGACGGATAAGCAGAGGAGGAAGAAGGCGTGAATGGAAAGGGCAGATTCTTATCCCCTTATATGGGCGGCCAAAACTACGAGCCCCCCACCGGCCTAATAAAACTCGCTTATCTCCCAAGCGTCGCGATTAATGGCGCGGTTGGGTTACCCACACCCGTATTGATGAGAATCCCGGAATAAGGGGACATGATCTCTGCTTTGACAAGACGTGCCAAGGAAACCGCCTCGCTAAACGCGCTGAGGTGGAACAATAAAATGAATAAAAGCCTGGCCGTGGCATGATGTCACGCCGCGGAATACGTCAGCAGATCCGATTAACGCAAATATTATTCTCTCTACGGTGGAATGTGGAACTTATTTTGCAGAGCCGGACACTACCCTGGTGTTTAACATCTTCTATGAAATATTAGGAGGAAGAACCCGCCTTGCAATGGCGAAGACAACTTGCGCGCCGGACTCGTCGTCATTGAAGCCTGGTTCAGGGGCTACTAAGGGAGTCCTGGATTAGGGGGTGTCCGGATGGCCGGACTAAGACCTTTGGCCGGACTCCCGGACTATGAAGATACAAGATTGAGGACTCCGTCCCGTGTCCGGATGGGACTTTCCTTGGCGTGGAAGGCAAGCTTGGCGATACGATATGAATATCTCCTCCCATTGTAACCGACTCTGTGTAACCCTAGCCCTCTCCGGTGTCTATATAAACCGGAGAGTTTTAGTCCGTAGGACGAACAACAATCATACCATAGGCTAGCTTCTAGGGTATAGCCACTCCGATCTCGTGGTAGATCTACTCTTGTACTACCCATATCATCAATATTAATCAAGCAGGAGTAGGGTTTTACCTCCATCGAGAGGGCCCGAACCTGGGTAAAAACATCGTGTCCCTTATCTCCTGTTACCATCCGCCTAGACGCACAGTTCGGGACCCCCTACCCGAGATCCGCCGGTTTTGACACCGACAACGGTGATGAGCGTGCGGGATCGATCTCGGCGGCTCTCGCGGTTTGGCGAGGTGGAGTGGGAGTCCTCCTCCCAGGCTCCAGTGGTGGCGCATTCAGGCAGTGGCCGGTGTGCCAGGGCTCCTATGGTGGCACTGCTGTTGCGGTTGGTCGCTGAATCTAGGCGGCTAGATCCGGGGCTTTGAAGGTGGTCGAGACAGTGCACACGTTGTCGGGTGGATGTCTTGGGACGGATCCGAGTGAAAACTTGGTCTTCCGTTGTTGGCCGGAGCTGGTGATGACAATGTCCTTATCATCATTTCCTTCATGAAGGCATCATCGAGGTACAAATCCTAAACCCACCCAATACCTCCGGAGAAAACCATAAATCAGTTGATCGGATGACAACGACATTCATGTGTCGTTACCCCCTTGGGGGTGGCATTCTTGTAGATGCACACGGGCTCGAGGGACCAGCGGATGGCTTCTTCGGTGGAGCGGTGTTTCTTTCTACATATTCATGGCGGCGGCTCTTGGCGGCATGGAGCAGCGGAGACTTGGCGCCAGATGTGTGGTGATGGACACGCGCAGGAGGTCGACATTGTCTGGCGTCGTCGTGGCGTCGGCGGCAGCTAGACCGGGCAGGGTCGATGCAGCAGTACAACTCTGAAGATGGATTGGTGGCAGGTGGCTGCGACGGCCTCATACCCGGCAGACGTCCTGGTTGAGGAGCACGCCGGACTGATGGGTGCCCATACCCGGCAGGCGTCCTGGTTGAGACCTCCGGTATTAGATGTTAGGTTTGGTTGCAAGGACTGTTTGGTATTAGGCCCAGACTATCAGCGCCCCTTCATCAACTGGATAGGAGTAGCGACAGATGTTGCTTAGACGGTGGCTTTGGTCTTACTGTTGTACGACTTTGTAAGGTCTTGTGTTAATAACTAATAATATGACCGTATGCATCGTCCAGATGCAGAGGCCGGGATATTCCTCTTTTTCTAAAAAAAACTATATTACTTTACCTGAAGATGTTGAGGACGATACGGCGGCCTCCCATTATCATGTGCAATTTTTGGGTATCACGTGCTCATCCATTGAAGAGCACGGTGTGGAAACTTGGATTTTGTATATTGCTGTAAAAAAAAACTTGGCTTATGTATATTGTCGTTGCTCTTGTAGATTAAACGGCAGGCTTCGGACTGTTCTCTTTTCTGAATCCTGAAGCCTGAACATGTGGGGCGGATATTTTAATGTGTGAACAGTAACTTCTTTATTGGCTACCGGTGAGGATAGGGCGACAAAAGATGGTCCAAAAAACAGTGAACAAAAGGGCAAAGCTTTCGCAAAGGCCACAGTAGCAGCCGTGCTGTCGAGTGGTTAAGTACACCTGATATATCATCCACTTAAGTTCTGACAATTGACATGACACGAGAACCACATAGGTTTTTGACATTGACGTGACATGAGAACTGCGTATTAACTCGGAATGAACTAGGCTGGACAAGCAAACCAACACAGACAAGATAGGACAGTTGTTTAAGAAAATTACTCCCTCTGTCCCACGAGATAAGATGGTTTTTTAAGCCATAGGACGGAGGGAGTACTGTCTAATTGTGTACCAGCTTTCAAGGGACCAATGCTGGCTGGCTGGTGCATGTACAAAATATATTAACATCTACAAAATCAAATTAATTGCATTAGTTTTGTCACAAAACATATTTTCATTATGTATATTTAATATTATAGATAAAGTTCCGCAATCCTGGGTCCACTAATACTTGCGTTTTTGACCCACATGCGTCAATCAGGATCAATCGTAGAGCAACACCGACTTATGAGAGGAAATGGACCCTCTTCCCCAAAAGACTAGCCAATTAAGAGGGGACACCCCACCCTTATAAATCGTGTTATGTCTTCTCCCACAACCGATGTGGGGCTAAACCCAACAATCTTCCCCTCACACATCGGTCGCCATGGGCCTGCTAACACCAAAATTTTCAGCCCACCAACTATGACCGAGCAATCTTGAGTCCCCCGAGATTTACTCCGGGCACCCGGGCTCTTATACCATTTGTTAGAATTAATCTGAGGCGCTCCGTCGATCTATTGAGGACCAAGCAATCGCACAAGCACAATACCGAGATTTGTTAACTAGGTTCACCGATATGGCTACGTCACTAAGGCATGACTATGGGCGCTCCTACCATGACACCGAAACAATACCGCACACCGCCTGCCCCGCCGACACGACGGCACTTCCCCGCGTGCCTCTGTTATTATGTTGGCATATGTTACAACGTGTGTCTATCCCTCATTACGTAAGAGGTCTAAGATACAAGTGTCCTACTTGGACACAACTCCATATCTTGTCCACACATTGTACGACTCCAAGTTCAACTGTAACCTCTTGGTACAATAATATTCGACACAATTCTAACAGATAATAACATGTTTTTCTGAAAACTTAGAAAGATTTGAATAAATTTGTCTCGAGACAAATTTAGAACTTCACATATTTTGTAACGGAGGGGGTACTCCACAAGTAAGTAGTGGTTGTCATTGTCAAAAAGGGTGACGCTGTGCGTGCAACACTTTCTTCATATCCACTAAAATGTCTTCATATCAGAAATGCAAGATTGTCAAAAGGCTGATTGGCTTGTTGACTAGGTGTGGTTTTAGTCTAGTGTCTCTCGGCTTTGAGTAGCTTAGAAGAAAATCTAAGTCCCTTTCACATGGCTAAATTTATAGCTCTCTAGTAGTAAAACAAAAGGTTGTATATTATTCATGTTTAATTTGTTTTCTAAACCTCCCAAATGAATCATGAACACATGTCAATAGCACCTCATAGTTAACCAATCTTTTTCTTGCGTGCGTCATCAGGTATACATCGCTAAGGCTGACCATAGTGGTAGTATCTTAGAAATAACAAACACGCTGATGTGGCAGAGAATTAAAGAAGAGAGAGGGTTAAAGTAACATGGGTAGATACCGTATCATGCTAAATGATATGCTACTTTCTGTCATGCATGACAATAAATATAATCATCTATGATACTACTTTATGATACTATGCATTATGAAGATAGTATCAGGCTAGTCATAGTGGGAGTAACTTAGGTAGTAACATAACGCATTTCAAGAAAATTTTGCTTACGTGACAAGTAGTTAATGAGAGGTGGTAACATAATATGTTACTGTAACGTAGCGCTTCACGAGACAAGATGAGTCTACAAGTTAATAAATGAAGCCATCCATGGTACTACTTTTATGTTACTATGCATTATGAAGGTAGTAAGAGGGTGTTTGTTTCCAGGGACTTATTGGCTTAGGGACTTAAAAAAGTGCCTATAAGTCCCATCTAAACCAAACAGGAGGGACTTATAGGGACTTAAAATGAGCATTTGGGACTTATGAAATAAGACTCTCAAGAAGGGACTTATAGGGACTTATAGTTGTAATAAGTCACAGGAACCAAACAGGTAGGGACTTTTTAGGGACTTGGGACTTATAAGTTGGGACTAAAAAAAGTCTTAGGACTTATGAACCAAACAGGGCCTAACTTAGACTAATGTCATGTATATGACACTAGTCTAAATTACTCCCCATTATGACCAGCCTCATACACTAGTATCATATGCATAAAACTAATATATGATATTCCCCACTATGAGTAGCCTAAGGAAATAAGGCCCCGACCCTAGAGTCGCCCTCACTGGCGGCACAAGGGAAACCTAGGCGCGCCACCAACCAGCGCCAACTCTTTTCTCCCCATGTATCGCCACCACTAGAGGCGTCGCCGACGAAGTCGTGCTGGATCCAAGGAAGGTGACGACGGGCACGTCATCAGGTGATTGGGCTTGGGGCCTCATCGGAGGCGGCTGCCTCGGCGGCTCGGTGGATTGGTGATGCTGCTGGTGGCGGAGGCAGCAGACGGTGGCTGTTGGTGTCGATGATATCTAGTTGTAGCTGCTACTCTTGATTCCGCCTAGATCGGCATGTCAATTTGATTTAGGCACGAATGTAACCTGTAAGCTCAAGTGGTAACGGGTCTCCTCCACCCCCGATCTGCGGCAACATCGTAGACGGCGGCCGACAACATGACATGCGACTCTCCTCGGCTGGGGCGTCGCGGGTGGCTGTTGGTATTGTGTTTGCAGTGCACGGGCGCCGCCCGGTAGTGGTGCTCCGACGGCCACGATGCGGCAGTTGATGGCTGATACAACTCTGATCCATTCGGCGACCTTCGGGAGACACGTCATTGTTGGTGAGCGTTTAGGCATCAACCAACCACTTGACTGCAGATTGCGGTGGTCGTCAAAGGGTCTTCGTGAGTTCCTTCTTCAGATCTGGTGTCTGTTGTCGGCGGCTCATACAAGCAAAAGGTTGCGGGGTGCCATTGGAAGGCTCTTTTATGGGCTTTGTCGGCTCTCACTTCGGTCAGTTTGTCTTCAGCAATGAGATGCAATACATAGATGGTGGTTTGACACAGAGGATATAGTTGTGCAGTATCACCGGTGACATTTTTAGCCCGATGCATGTAGTTGTTGGGATTGCGGAAAAGGATGGAGACAACACATGGGTGAATTCGATTTGGTGGTGCTTCTCGAGTACCTGGTCTTGAGCTTCGGGGTGAAAATCCTTGGTCTGGCCCATGCGGTTATACATGGCAATGGTAATGTTTTTGTGTCATTTCCTTGTTAAAAGCATTACTCAGATATACTCGAACTTGTTCTTCATGGTGAAAATCTAAAATTTGGCCCTTGGTGTTGGATCCGGTGACAACGACGCTTGAACGTCCTTCCCCTTCATGAAGATGTTGACATTGAAGAACATTTCTCATTGTCCTTGTAATGTCAAAAGATAGTTGGTGCAAATATGATCTTTGCTCTAGTTTGTCGATAGTTGTTTTAACCGCCTCGGTTTTTTTCTTTTTGCTCGCATATGCATAACTTTGGTCTTGTATGACTTTGCTCTTTGCCGACGTGTTCTATTGTGTGTGCATTGATTTTGATTGTGTGCATCTTAGTTATACAGATGTTGGGTGTGTGTACTCATGTGTTTGTATCCCTTTATGCCTCGGTTTGAATGAATAAAATCTACACTCTGTAAAAAAAAGTAATTTATGGAAGTTCTTTTTATTTTAACGTACTTTTATGGAGTTTTCACTTTAACCTGGTTCCCATCAGAAACTTTCCCCTGGCGCAGAAGGGTTTGAGCTCCGTCCGTCTATTTTTCTTCCTTTGAAAGGAAAGCATCAATGTTCTTTTAGGCGAAAGAAAAAAAGATTACATCAACTCAGTCAGCCATGTATTGAAGGCATTCTCAAACTTTTTTTATCCTAAACCACCGCTCCCTGGCCAACTCTGTTGATTGCAAAACAATTCTGCAACATCACCCATGCTGAAAAACTTTCTTCTGCAATATTATCTATATTGCAAAAATGTGAAGACAAAAAAAAATCTGCAACATCATCTCCGTTGCAGTGATGTCCCACAATGTTATCTTTGTTGCAAAAGTTTTAGCAAACATGACCTTTGTTGCAGACGTCCGAACATAACATGAACCTTATTGCAAACATCATCAATTGAATCTGATGGCTATCGTGTGTTGAATCCAACGACTCGCGACCCGGCTAATATTTTTAAAAGATTAGCCGGCTCATGCGTAGCTTGGCCCTAATATAATGAATAAAAAATTGATACTCATAAATATCGGGTTTCTATGGTCTCATATTTAGAATTTGAGATTTGCATTTCTTCAAAAAGGCCGCACCTCGCATGTGAAATTGTGGAGGTGGCATGTAGCGCCTAGCCTAGAATAAAGAGGGGATAGGTTGTGTTGCGACTTGAAAGAGGCGGGGAGCCCATCTTCATGTCTTCAAGCGGACGGCTCCACGCCCCCGGTGCCCTGTTCCTCGTGGCAACCGGAGAGGGGTAGGGGTAGCCGGTAGGAGTGTGGGACGATGAGCGAAGTGTGTGTCGCCGTCGATAGTTCTCTAGCATAGACATAGTGCTGATGTATGTTTGTTTGCCCATAGGAAAAGGACAGTGAGTTGGTTGAGGTTGTGATCACGTCAAGCCAGCAGCATGAGCCGCTTGCTTTGTACTCCCTTCGTTTTAAAATAAATGACTCAACTTTATACGTACAAAGTTGAGTCATTTATTTTGAAACGGAGAAAGTACTAACTTGGAAGAGGTGGCGATCTACACATGTTTTGGTGTTGCGTCCCGGCAAGGGCAAATGTATAGTTGGGTTAAAAGGATGGAGGTTAACTACAACCGGAGAAAGGTGACGGTGACGGTAAAGATGACGCCGCGACGGAGGAAAAGAAGACCACAGGCCAGTATGAGTTTTTTTTTCTTTGAGGAGAGGCTAGTATGAGTGGTTGCTAGTGAAAGAGACGCGAGCGAAGGATAGAGACGGTGGAGCGTTGAGTGGGCTTGTATCGTCTCTGGCTAGAGTGGAGCAGGGCATATGCCTGTGCGTGAGGCATTTTAAAGAAGAAAACAGCGATTTGTTTTAAGAACTTCAAATTAAGCTGTACAGTGTACTTCGTCCGTCCGGATTTATTAGTCATGCTCGTTTTTTGTGTCGAACTTTTAGCATCAACTAGCAAACATGCCCGTGCATTGCAACGGGAAAAAAAATCACACCTCTAATGACCCAAGACCTCCCAGTCCAGCTCATATTTTCACAAGAGACCGCTTGGTTCCGAATGTGTAATACATGTATACTATTAGCATGGGGTGGCATCTCTTTTCTTTATGCAAAAATCAAAATCTAACTGGACATGTCGTACTCTTCACTTTTATAGCAAACATGTCGTATGTTGCACTAGTGCATAAATATCTAGTAAAAAGGGACGTGCATTGCAATAATTAATGGGGTAATAAATCTCTCTCTCTCCCTTCGGTCATCTCGTGAGTCCTCCATGTAACCATGTTGATGCTCTCGATTTCCTGGAGCTAGCGTGTAGTATTAGGGTTTGATGCAAGTAGAGAAGAGATAGAGATTATTTATTCCTCGTACTTCACTTCATACCATATACCTACAAATAGAATTAGGTCAAAGCAACATCTGTTTTCCTTTGAAGAAGCATAATAAATGATGTGTCGCAGCATGTAGTAGTAAGAGTTGTGCAACTGAGATTGATTTTTCACATTAGCTTAATCTAGACATACCAGCTGGATATATATTTTTTTGATAAGTTGAAGGGGTACGTATAGCAATGTTTCATATTGTGACTTTAATTAATCAAAAATGTGTGTTCAATGTACGCATGCATCCCTGTCAGGGATATACCCCGCGGTATGACCCGGCCGGACTTGGCAACTCACTGGTGACCCGCCCTGACTTGGCGACTCACTAAGTGACCCGCCCGGATCTCTCCACTCACTGATAACCCTGCCGAGCTAGGTCACTCATTGGTGATCCAGCAGGCGGGTTAGAGGAGCGATAAGACCCGAAGGCCCAGAAGACTCAAGGCCCAGAAGGCCGGCTCATGTTATGGTGGGCCGGCTTAAGAGGAAAGCATAAGGAATATTCCCTTACAAAGGAAGCAAGACTAGGACTCCACTTATTAAAGAGTAATCCTAATCCTACTAGGACTAGTCATGTAAGCCGCCCCTTCAACTTATATAAGAAGGGGTGAGGCACCCCAAGAGGGACAAGTTTTAAAAAGTCTAGATAGACAAATCAATAGCTCTCGAGATAGAGCACCCTTCTAATCATGATCATCATCATCAATATCAATGAAGCATGATGTAGGCTTTTACCTCCACCGTGAGGGGCTGAAGCTGGGTAAAAAAAACTCGTGTCTCTCGTCCCACTCAACCCCTCTCAAGCTACCATATGGATGTGTTGGCCTCACGACTAAGTCCTCACACTAGGACATCTGTCGTGACAATTCCACGGTAATCCCCCTAAGACACATAGATTACCTTAAATTGTAGAGAAGGCTTTGGTGAATATACCTGGAGTCCATAAGCATCTTGGCTTCCAGATGGAACTCATCGAAACCTAGTAGAGGAAAAGGCCGAGGTTGGAGATGTACCGCCCCACGCCTCTTAACGACCAGGACCAATGCGTAGCTGGGGGCGTGGCTTCCTTTGATCACACGGAAGCAGGGTTGCCCATTTATAGGATGAGGAACTCCGAGAGAACAAACGGAAGTGCCATCTACGGAGGTACACACACTCCTAGATGGCTCGGCTGAACACCGATGTGACTTTATGCTGGGGAACGTGGTAATTTCAAATTTTTCCTATGATCACGCAAGATCTATCTAGGAGATGCATAGCAACGAGAGGGGAGAATGTGTCCACGTACCCTCGTAGACCAAAAGTGGAAGCATTTAGTTAACGCGGTTGATGTAGTCGAATGTCTTAATGATCCAACCAATCCAAGCACCGAACGTATGACACCTCCGTGATCAGCACATGTTCAGCCCGATGACGTCCCTCGAGCTCTTGATCCAGTTGAGGATGAGGGGGGGTTTTGTCAGCACGATGGCGTGGTGACGATGTTGATGATGTTACCAGCGCAGGGCTTCGCCTAAGCACTACAACGATATGACCGAGGTGTGTAACTGTGGAGGGGGGCACCGTAGACGGTTAAGAGAACTTGATGTGCTTTGGGGTGCCCCCTGCCCCCGTATATAAAGGAGGAGAGGGGGAGGCCGGCCGGCTCTTGCAGGGCGCCCCAAGAGAAGGGAGTCCTACTAGGACTCCAAGTCCTAGTAGGATTCCACCTGGTGGAAGAGGGGAAGGAAGGGTGAGGGAGTCCTGGATAAGGGGGTATTCGAACAGCTGGACTATATACTTTAGCCGGACTGTTGGACTATGAAGATACAAGATTGAAGACTTCGTCCCGTGTCCGGATGGGACTCTCCTTTGCGTGGAAGGCAAGCTTGGCGATTCGGATGATAGATCTCCTTCTCTGTAACCGACTCTGTGTAACCCTAGCCCCCTCCGGTGTCTATATAAACCAGAGGGTTTAGTCCGTAGAAGAACAATCATAATCATAGGCTAGCTTCTAGGGTTTAGCCTCTACGATCTCGTGGTAGATCAACTCTTGTAATACTCATATCATCAAGATCCATCAAGCAGGAAGTAGGGTATTACCTCCATCGAGAGGGCCTGAAC
Source organism: Triticum aestivum (assembly GCF_018294505.1). NCBI lineage: Eukaryota > Viridiplantae > Streptophyta > Magnoliopsida > Poales > Poaceae > Triticum > Triticum aestivum. Next base: position 97,008,471 of record NC_057813.1, on the reverse strand, counting down.
CTGGGTAAACATCGTGTCCCCAGTCTCCTGTTACCATTAGCCTTAGATGCACAGTTCGGGACCCCCTACCCGAGATCCGCCGGTTTTGACACCGACATTGTTGCTTTCATTGAGAGTTCCTCTGTGTCGTCGCTGTAAGGCTTGATGGCCTCCTCAACCTTCAACAATGCAGTCCAGGGTGAGACTTTTCTCCGCGGACAGATCTTCGTGTTCAGCGGCTTCGCACTGCGGGCCAACTCGCTTGGCCATCTGGAACAGATCGACAGCTACGCCCCTGGCCATCGGGTCAGGTTCGGAAACTTGAATTACATGGCCGATATCCACGGAGACTTGATCTTCGACAGATTCGGGCTTACATCAGGAGCGTCGGACAGTCACGACGAGCACAACCTAAATCTGCTGTCGGACAGCATTCGGGATATCGCCCCTGCAGCTGCTCCGGACCTAAATCCGGGGCAGATCGCATCGCCCGAGGACGGGTGGATGGGCCCCACCATGGAGGCTGCATGCTCTTCGGCGGTAGAGCCGAACACAGATTCCGCCGTTAAGGGAATCTGCGTCACCGGACCCCTGGACTTGTGTCCGGATGTGGGTTCCGAACCGCGCGCGCCCGGGCCCATCGAATCTGATTTGTCCCCAGTAATGGAGTTCACCGCCGCGGATATCTTTCAGCACTCCCCCTTTGGCGATGTGCTAAATTCATTAAGGTCTCTCTCTCTCTCTGTCAGGAGATTCCTGGCCAAACTATGTCCGGCCTGAGTGGGATACGGACGACGAAGAAAATTGCCTCCCATCCACCACCCACTTCATAGCCAGTGTCGATGACCTAACATACATGCTTGATTTCGACTCTGACGACATCGACGGTATGGGCGTCGATGCAGGGGACGATCTGGAACCACCGCCCACGGGGCGCTGGACCGCCACTTCATCATATGACATCTACATGGTGGACACACATAAGGAGGACAACAGTGACAAAAAAGACTCAACGGAGGATAAACCCCCCGGACAAAAGCCAAAACAACAACGCCGGCGCCGCTCTAAGTCCAGTCATAGTAAAAATAGCGATAACAGCGCAAGGAAAAATGACACTTCGGTTGACTCCAAAGGCAATAATATGAACCCAACGATGGAGCAAGAAGAGCCAGGCCACGCTGAACAAACGCCCGATCTCAGCGATCCCGAGTGCCGAACTCATCAAACTGCCTCCGGAGAGGAGGACAGTCCGGTTGACGATGCACTCATCATCCCGGAAAAACGTTTGGAACAAGATAACCTCCGCAGAAGGCTTATGGCCACGGCGAGGAGCCTAAAGAAGCAGAAGCAAAGGCTTAAAGCCACACAGGATACGCTCAACCGAAGATGGAATAAGGTGCTAGACACTAAAGGAAAATGTGGCGACGATCGCCACACAAAGAGCTACCCAAAATGCAAGCTGCTGCCCGAATTCCACGATGAGGCTGCAGAGCCCATTCCGCCAAAGAACAATACGGCCAATCGGCCGACCAACCACTTCATGGCCGTGATAGAGCGGCCACTGACGCCGCACACGATTTACATGAGCTCCTGGACAAAAAGGCCGGTGCGGCCAGGTCCATCTACGGATCCAGAGGACATGCTCCGACGCGGGATTATGGTCACCAAAACGATCACACTGATCGAATACCAGTTCAGAATCAACACCGGACACAACAACAGCCGACAGCATGCCGCGACATGTCCAGATACAGAGGGGTTGCGCACCCTCTGTGATTCACCAATGAGGTGCTGGATCACGAATTTCCACGGGGATTCAAACCCGTGAACATAGAGGCATATGACGGAACGATAGCCCCTGGGGTCTGGATTGAAGATTTTATCCTCCACATCCACATGGCTCGTGGGGATGACCTCCACGCCATCAAGTACCTTCCCCTCAAGTTGAAAGGGCCAGCTCGGCACTGGTTGAAAAGCCTCCCCGAAAATTCAATCGGAAGTTGGGAGGAACTTGAGGACGCTTTCAGGGCCAAGTTTCAAGGGAACTATATCCGACCTCCGGACACAGATGATTTAAGTCACATAATACAACAGCCCGGAGAGTCAGCCCGCAAGCTTTGGAATAGATTTCTCACTAAGAAGAATCAAATTGTCGACTGTCCGAATGTCGAAGCCCTAGCGGCCTTTAAGCACAGTATCCGGGACGAGTGGTTGGCCAGACACCTCGGCCAAGAAAAATCCAAGGATGATGGCGGCCTTAACAAGCCTTATGAACCGCCTTTGTGGGGGCGAGGACAGCTGGTTGGCCCGTAGAGGCACCAGTGACCCAGGCACATCCGAAATTTGAGATGGCACCGGAAGCCATGGCGCAATAAGAACAAGCGTCGGAACAATGAAGAAAGTCCGGACAACACGGCGGTCAACGCCGGATTCAGGGGCTCTCGACCCGGTCAAGGAAAGAAGCCATTTAAAGGCAACAAAGAAGGACCGTCCGACCTGAATAAAGTCCTGGACAGATTGTGCCAAATCCATGGCACCCCCGAAAAGCCTGCAAATCATACTCACAGAGAATGATGGGTCTTCAAGGATGCCGGCAAGTTAAACGCCGAACACAAGGGAAGGGAAACGCCAAGTGAAGATGAGATGAGCCTCGCCAGCCGAACACTGGGGGACAGAAAAAATTCCCACCAGAAGTCAAAACAGTAAACATGGTCCACGCAACTCACATAGAGTCTGTTGCCCCCAAATTCAACACCTGGTCGGCCTGCCCGATCACCTTTGATCATAGGGACCACCCGGCCCAGTATCCGGCACGGAGGATCGGCTGCCTTGGTGCTCGACCCAATAATTGACGGATACCATCTCACTCGAGTCCTAATGGACGGTGGCAGTAGTCTTAATCTGATATATCAGAACACCGTCCGCAAGATGGGGATAGACCCATCCAGAATAAGCCACAGTAACACCACTATTAAAGGAGTGATACCAGGCACTAAGGCCCGCTGCTGGGGCTCCCTCGCATTAGAGGTGACATTCGGTTCTCCCGAGAACTTCAGAAGCAAGGAACTACTCTTCGACATCGCTCCCTTCAGCAGCGGTTATCATGCATTGCTCGAAAGAACGGCCTTCGCTTGCTTTAACGCAGTACAAAACTACGCCTACCTTAAACTTAAGATGCCCGGTCCACATGGCGTCATAACTGTTAGCGAAAACACAGAGCGCTCCTTACGTGCAGAAGAGTATGCGGCGGCTCTTGTAGCCGGACCCTAAGCGGCCTCTCCACCAGAATGCATGATCGGTCGTTAAGACCACGGACACGGTTAGACGAGTCCAGTGCACCACCGTCAACAACAACCCGAATAAACCTGAGCTGGGTGCTATACATATATCCCCATAAATGGTACTAGGGGCTGCAAGCATGTAATAAAGCCCATAATTCGGCTTGCCTTATTAATAGGCCAATATCTCATATTTCTAACATCCATTGAGAATAGCCAACTTCCCACACGCTTACTCTTATACATGAGTTTTCGTTTTTACAGACACTATTCGTGCAACACCCTTCCAGGATACGGCACAACGGAGACAAAGGCGCAGACGTGCAGCAGGGCCCCGCTCAAAGGTTTGTCTTTAGATTAAGCCCATGTGTAAACCTTCTTTACAATCTTTTGTTGCTTGACATCCCGTGGGTATTCAATACACCCACATGGGATACTGGCATTATAGGCATTTTGCCACGACAGATCAATGCATGTACCTGGAAATACAGGGTTCATAATCAAGGGCGTTGCTCAGCCCAGTATATGTTATAAAGTCCGAATACCTTCGGGAGTGTTCGGCGTCGCGACTTTGGCCTTATATGCATCAGCTCCGAATCATGTCTTTGGTCAAATGTTGGGTTTGCCCGGCTCCTGGGTTTGCTGCCTTACATTTCGCTCTATCGGCTAAGGCGGCCAAAGGAGAACTACTGCGATTGTGCCCTGCTTATTCCGGATGAGCACCTCAGTAGAGAAAGCCGAAAACTGACTGTCATGATACAGTGAGAGATTGGTCAACCACTTGAGGACTCATCGGAATCTATAGGATTCCTCCGCATTAACGAAGGACCGTTTCCTGGTCACCTACATACGCACCCCTATCCGGATGCACACGGAAGTACTAGGGGCTACATAGTAGCCCCACTGTTAAACTCCTATGGCTAAGTGAAAGTGTTACAGCTATATAGTCTGGTTGCCTGGTTCGACGTGCGATCACCTCCTTAATGGACCAAAACGTTGGATCAAGTGTGATTACGCATATTTTTTCGAACACCCCCGCATTATATGCGTGGGGGATAAAGCCAACGATTACTAACTTTCAAGTTATATGCATACATAAACGGCCGCGCAGGAGGCATTATAACACTTTCAGGCAAAAGTATAAACACAGCCTCTATGTTTAACACATAATTGTTTACAATTAATCGACTTGTCACTCGAACATGACATTCTTCGAGCACTGAGCCTCTATTATACGGGCACCTTCTATGACCTGCTCAAAATAGTGCTCGACTGGGTCCTGGCTTCCTGCCGGACTCTGGGTTGCAATGATGGTGGCCTCCATATCTGCCCAATATGTCTTAACACGGGCAAGAGCCATCCGCGCACCCTCTATGCACGTTGACCTCCTCATGGCATCGATTCTCGATACAACGCCAAGGAACTGTTGCACTAACCCAAAATAACTGCCCAGTCTGGGTCCCTTTGGCCATAGATGGTCTACTACCAACCTCATGGCAAGACCGGACAACCTATGGAGCTCGGCCATAGCAGCCATCCTCTCACTCAATGGCAGCGGGCGCATTGGAGCATTAAATTGTGACCGGAACAACCTTTCTATGTCATTATCTTTTTGATCCTTGAAGAACTTGGTCGCATCAGCCATGCTTTTCGCCAGATCCGCATACGCGTCCGCAACGCTCATAAGCTGATCAAGTGGAGCATACTTGGGGTCTCCGGACTTCATCCGCAACAAATAGGGGCTTCCAGCCGCGATGTCTTCGGCCTGTCGAAGCTCCTCCCGCGTAGCTCTAATCTCAGAGCGTGTCTCCTTGGCCGCATCCAGGGCCTTCTTTAGGTCTACTGCCTTTGCCTGATTCTCCTTCTCGAGAAGCTCATACTGGCCGGCGGCGTCCCTCAGCTCCAAAGCCATCCCGGCTATCTTTTCTTCGCTTCGGCGATGAGCAGCCTGTTCGGGTCTCAAGTCTTCGGCTGCCTTTAGGGCAGCCGCATTGCTAGCCCGGGCTTGTTCCTTGGCTAGGGCAAGTTCCGCCCTCAGGGCCTCAATGGCCGCAGCTCCGCCTGCAGCCACATCATACCATATTAATATTACAATCCTCTTAGTATTTCCTAAACAAATGAGGAAAAAACGAGCGCATAATCTGTGACTCGTTAAGCCGCTTGTTTACAAGCGTGATGTCGGCATCCACCACATCAATATGTCGCCTCAGTTCGGCAAATTTAGAGGTCTGGTCTACCGCCGGACCCTTAGCCACCTGCGCATGAATGTAGTATGATCATTACCTGAGAGTGTGATCCTCTGTTTGCCGCCTAGGGCTGGCAACCAGAGTCTCAGGGGCTACTATCTATACGGAGCACACCTAGCGCGTGCGGTATAACCAAAAATTACGTATTTCATCACGTACCTCGAAGCCTTTGAGCAAGCTTCCAAAAGCTTCATTTAACCCGCTTGTGGCGGACAGAATCTTCTCCAACACCGTACCCATTAGCGTACGGTGATCCTCCGAGAGAGCAGCTTGCTCCAGGAGGCTCGCTAGTATGTTCGGCCGGGCACCAGACTGTCCCGAACCCTTCTCATTGCCCTCCATGGGAGCCAAACGCGCCGGGCTCGGGGCGGCCGAAGTGTTAGCTTCCGGCCTCAGCGGGTCTGGACTCTTCCGTGATGACACCTCAGGGTCGCCTACCCCGTGGGGCGGAGAGGCAGGTGGGGTTTCACTCTCCATCATTGTCGGCATTCTGGGAGCGGGGGTCCCCAGACTTGCCTGCCTGCGGCCTGCGGTGTGGCTCAAAGGGGGGCCCAGCACGGCCCATCTTCATCAACACAAGCTCAAGACCATCGCGAGGGGCCAAGCCTCGCGGGACGGACGACAAGGAGCTTCCTCAGGCACGGCCTCGTCAGGCTGGCTCACGAGGAGGCAGAGAGTTCAAGGCGGGGTACCTCGCGAGGTGCCCATGACGCAAGCCATGACGACCAAGGGCGCCAGCCGGGCGCCAGCCCACGCAGTGTCCTTCTTTCCTCTTTGGTGCAAGGGGAGCAAGCACAGGCGAGAGCATCAAGCAAAGGCATCCATTTTGGTGCAACAAGACCAAGACCAGTCCAACGGCAGGATGGAGGTCACCGTGGAGCCCAAGTCGGCGTCGCCACCAGAGCCTTTGACAGGCAGGACCAACTTTAGTCAGGATAAGTGTACTAGATGTTCCCCTTCAAAATGGCCAATTGTTGGCGCCCTTCCCGCTCAATATTTGGGAAGAGGCCCAGGGCCTTCGCCTATAAATAGGACTAGCCACCCACAGGGTAGGAGGAGAGAGAGAGGAATCTGGAGATAAGATAGGCATCTAGAAACAACCCCTCAAAGGGACAACACCACCACAAGAACAGACCCTCGCGAGGCTGTTCTTCCTTGTATTGTTCATCATTAGCCCAAGAGGCAATCCACCACACCACACACTGGAGTAGGGTATTACACCACAATGGTGGCATGAACCAGTATAAACCCCGTGTCTCTTGTGTTGTTCTTCTCGTAGTTTAGATCCTAGCGACTCGGTGAGGAATAGGTAGGTAGAAGGCAAAACGTCCGCGCACACCCCAGTGTTCGAACCTCAAGGGTCTGCCGGAACCCTAAATCCGACATTTGGCACGCCAGGTAGGGGCGCTCCGGAATTCGTCTTCCATCGCCCTGTTCTTCTCCGACCGTCGCGACCATGTCTGACGCACGCCGGGTTCGCGCCGAGCGCCGAGCCGCCCTCGCTTCCCGCGTCGCCCAGACGGCTCCCGTCAGCGGGCGCCCTCGTCGTTCCCCGTCACCTACCGTCAACGCCGCACCGGCCCGGCGGGGAACGAGCAGCAAGCATCGTCCCAGCACCCGTCCATGAGGCGAGACGGCCGCACCGCTACGCCCTCGCTCACCCCCGCTGGTTCTTCGTCCCGCGCGCCCTGCGCGGCCATGGAGGCTTGAGCTGCGCTCATCACGGCAAACGAGCTCCTGCGCTACCGCCTCGTCGACAGCGTCTACGAAGAATGGCTCGACCGAGTCGCCGAACTCGTCCGCGCCGCTGGGGGATCCCCCGCGCCATCTTTCTCGCTGCACCATGCCCCGCCGTGCGTGGGCAATGAAGCTCCTGGGGCGCCTCAGCCGCCTTCCCCTCAAGAAGGCTCCCTGGCTCCAAGGCGCGCGGCCCCTGGGCGGAACCCGCCCCGTCAGGAACCAGCGCGGCAGGAGCAGAGCTGCCAAGAGATCCCTCGCCCTCGAGAAGCTGCCCGAGCGCTCCCTGCTCCGGCTCGTCCCGACCACGCTCCTGCTCCGGCACGTCAAGACCCCGCGCTGCACCCAGCTGCAGCGCACGGGGACCCGCAGGACCGAGCCCTTCGTCCTCCAAGGCCTCCTGTGGCCACAGCGGGCTGTCGCGCCTTCCCCACCGAGCTACACACCGTCGCGTGGCCCGGCAAGTTCAAGCCAGACCTGCCTCCTCGCTACGACGGCATGGCAGACCCTGAAGAGAAGAAGCCCAAGGCCAAGGACGTGAAGCACAAGGGAGCTGCCGTGCTCGCGGAAGAACCAGACACCAAGCGGGGCAGAGATCAGCATGAATCCTCCAAAGGTAGTCGGTACTGCGTGTACCACGACCTCCACACCCATAACACCAATGAATGCCAAGAGCTCAGGGCCGTGTGTTAAGGACGGACTGGCGGGCGTCCCGACCGCAGCGACCGGGGCTACGAACAAGGAGGAGGAAGGAACGCAGGACGCTGGGAAGACCGCGGCCCACGTCAAGGGTGGCGCGACCAACCTCGCGAGGATCGCTGGCAGGAACCGCCTCGCGAGGGAAGCTGGAGGGATCAGCCTCGCGAGGATCGCCCGCAAGGTAACGCAGGCCTCCCTCCACTACCGCCGCAACCAAGGAGAAATGAGGACCGTCATCAGGACAAGGGGGATGGGGGCTTCCAGGAACCATGTGCGATCGCCTGCATCCTAGGCGGAGCTCAAGCCCCAGCCTCTCAGCGCATCTTCAAGCAGTTCGCCCGAGAAGTGAATGCAATCCTCCCCAAGTTCGAGGCCACGCGCCCTCTTAGGTGGTCGGTGTGTTCCATCACATTCAGCTCAGCGGATCAACTCAAGTGCGCGGTCACAGCCGGAGTCCTCCCGATGCTTTGTTCCCCAATCATCAGCAACGTGCTAGTCACCAGGACCCTCATCGATGGCGGAGCAGGGCTTACTGTCCTGTCCGTGGAAACATTCAACAATCTCCAAGTACCCTACAGTCAGCTTCAGCCCACCAAGCCTTTCTCCGGAGTCACCGACGGCTCCACGGTCCCGATTGGGCAGGTTCGCCTCCCTGTCACCTTCGGGGCACGCGACAACTACTGCACCGAGCTCATCGACTTCGACGTCGCCCACATTCACCTGCCGTACAATGCTATCCTTGGGTACCCAGCGCTGGCCAAGTTCATGGCTGTAACCCACCACGGCTACAACGTCCTCAAGATGCCAGGAAGTGGCGGAGTCATCACGGTGCCCTGCGAAGAGAGAGACGCAGTTTGCTCCCTGGAGAGAGCCTTTCAGGCCGCATCACTGGGAGACCCGGATCGCGGAAGCAGGAGGCTTCCCAAGGCCGCCCCCAAGAAGAAGAAGACATCGACCGGCCCGGCCCCTCAGGAGGCAGGACCCTCTGGGCCCACGCCTGCTCAGGGGGAACCTCCTTCCATCGCATAGGGAAGCGTGCACGGTGCCCTCCTCAGGCAGGGCTCGAGGGCTCTCCCCTGCAGGGCCGTCGACCTCGCCAAGGTCACGAGGGAGGCGCTTGGGCACCACGTGGAGGCGTGCTTCGAAGCATGTTTCCATCAAGAAGGAGCAAGGCAAGGAGGGCCAAACCCTCAGGAGTTCGTCAGCAAGGCCATTCAGGAGCTCCAGGAGTCAAGGGTCATGAGAGGCAGCCGCCGCTTACCCGCTGTGGCCCCCCATCCAGGTGAGGATGGTGGGTTGCGCATCTGCATCGACATACCAGGGCTCAACCAAGCTGCGTCTCAGGAGCGCCTCTGGCCTTCGCGAGTGGGACACTGCGAGGGTCCACCTCACAGCTACGTTCGCATGCCTCACGGCTCGCCGAACGCAGCTGCTGCGTACCAGCACATCATGAGGGCCATCCTGGAGGCTCAAGAGGTCAGGCGTTCTGCAGCCCTGGTGGAGATGGAGACGGTCCGCGAGGAGCCACCAGTGCCTCTGGAGCCTCCCGAGGCCCCAGGGCCTGGGGGCTCGTGAGGATCTGCCCCCGCAGCCCACCGAGTCTGCTGCATCAACACCCCTTCGTCTTTAGCGTCATCAGGTGACATCTTTCTAGTTTCATTTCCAGCTGGGAGCGCCCTCAGGGCTGCATTATTCCCAGGCCGCGTGGGTCCGTCCCTATGGCGTGTATCTCTTTTATTTCATGTTCTTAGCTCACTCTATTGGGGGCGCCCCTCGGGCTGCATTATCCCCAAGCCGCTTGGGTCAGACCCAGTGGCATGTACCCTTCTTGCATTTATCTTAGGGCCATGTTTTCGACACGTCATGCTTGTTGTTGGGTGCCTGTTCATGGTACCTTTTTTCTTCCTGGATGTCGCAAGCTTGCGCGTCAAAGGGGGGGTGCCTGAGCATCGCGACTCAGGGCTCCTACCGGCTCTCCGGCCCTCACCCTCTGGTCTGCCCACGACATCGCGCCCCGGCATACCAGCGACGGCTGAGACCAGCCCGAGAGGCGGGACCCGAGGACGTAGAGTTTCGACATCTAACCCAGCTTGCGCGTTAAAGGGGGGGGTGCCTGAGCATCGCGACTCAGGGCTCCTACCGGCTCTCCGGCCCTCACTCTCTGGTCTGCCCACAGCATCGCACCCCGGCATACCAGCGACGGCTGAGACCAGCCCGAGAGCCGGGACCCGAGGACGTAGAGTTTCGACATCTAACCCAGCTTGCGCGTTAAAGGGGGGTGCCTGAGCATCGCGACTCAGGGCTCCTACCGGCTCTCCGGCCCTCACCCTCTGGTCTGCCCACGGCATCGCGCCCCAGCATACCAGCGACGGCTGAGACCAGCCCGAGAGCCGGGACCCGAGGACGTAGAGTTTCGACATCTAACCTAGCTTGCGCGTTAAAGGGGGGGTGCCTGAGCATCATGACTTAGGGCTCCTACCGGCTCTCCGGCCCTCACCCTTTGGTCTGCCCACAGTATCGTGCCCCGGCATGCCAGCGACGGCTAAGACCAGCCCGAGAGCCGGGACCCGAGGACGTAGAGCATCGGCATCTAGCCAAATTTGCAGGAACAAACTCCAAGATAAGGCCCAGAGCCAGGCGCAACCCGCCCTTAGGTAGGGCCCCGTGAGTCCGGCGCTGGCTCACGGGTGCCCAGATACACCTCGTCAAGCCCTACCGTGCCAGCCACGTGTCAGGGCGGGGCTGTACACGCCCCGAGGGCTCCTCCCGGAGGGGAGCCCCCTCCCACGCACTAGTGGAAGCACCATGCTCCGCGCTCGCTGACGACACTGCCGAGGAGCGGCTATGCTCATATGCATACGGAAGCGCTATGCTCCGCGCTGGTGATAAACAACTGAGGGTGGCCCCCGGGCCGCATCAACCTCAGGGAGCCCAGAGCTCAGTGTCTAGCCTCATCGCAACGCCTCCCCTCGGGAGTGCTGCGTGAGGGGGCTGGGCACGGGGGCTACACCTGGGTCACGCCCAGACGCACGCCACCCAGCCAGGCCCCCCGGGCCTGGTTCGTTGCGCGTCCCTCCCCGAGCGGAGCCAAGGTAGGAAGGCCGTTTGAGCGTCAAGGGGGACTCCTGAGCATCGCGACTCAGGAGCCTAACTGGTCACATAGCCCCTCACTCCTTGGTCCCGTCCTGGTTTCCGGTCGGGGCTAACGGCGGTTGAGGTATGCGCGGGGCCGGGCTCTGCAGACGTAGAACGGTAGATCCACCCCCACATCTCACCTCCCTACTTGCTGTTCGAGCGCCAAGGGGGACTCCTGAGCATCGCGACTCAGGAGCCTAACTTGTCACATAGCCTCTCACTCCTTGGTCCCGTCCTGGTTTCCGGTCGGGGCTAACGGCGGTTGAGGTATGCGCAGGGCCGGGCTCTGCCGACGTAGGACACAAGCAAGTAGGAAGGAAATAGCGCAAATTTCAAGGAATTCAAAAGCAAATATTACAGTCCATACTGTTATCACAGCACCAAATGCAAATTTTAACGCCTCCCCGAGGCCTGATACATGTGCAGAAACTAAAAGCAGGACGGGAGCCACAACGGAGTCACTTGCCGGCCGTGGAGTTGTGCGGAGCGGGTTTGCCTTGTGGAGCTGTCGGGCTGGCAGCGCTCTGCTTCGGCCTGGTGCTGAAGGCCCGGAACTTCCCCACCAGAGCCTCCGCACGACCCTTCACGGCCTCAGCAGTGGCAGCAGCATGCTCGCCACTCGCTGGCTCCAGCAGGCCGTCGAGGTCAACATTGGGGTCGCGAAGATAGATGTGGGTGAAGATCCGCGTCAGCGCCGCAGAAGACAAGACGTGTGCCTCGGCCTCAGCCGTAGGGCCAAGGCCAAGGGCGACATCTTCGAGGGCACGAACCAGGAAAGGAAGCAGCTTGACGGGGCCGTCCTCCTCGCCGGCCAGCGGGCTCTCCAGGCCACTCTCGTAGAGCGTCTTCAGTGAAGTGCGGGCCTTCTCCTCCATCTCCGCAAAGGGCACATGATCCTCGGCAAGAACCCGTCCCTTGCCGTCCAGCGCAACCTTCCTCGCCTCCAGCTCTTGCTCCAGCGCGCCTAGGCGGTCACGACGCTTCTTGAGCTTGGCGTCCCAGTCCTTGACGGCCGCCTCGCGAGCCTTCATGCCGTCCTCCTGCTCTTGGCGAAGGCGAGTCTCCTCGGCGAGCCGGTCCTGCAGGCCCTTCAGCTCGCCCTCCAGCACCTCGCAACGACCTCGGGCATTAGCCGCCTCCCCCAAGGCAGCGTCACGGGCAACCTTCGCCCCATGGACGGCCTGCTTCTCCTTGTCGTAGGTCGTCGAGGCCTGGACCAGCGCCGCCCGAATTGAAGCATCGGAGCGAATCCAGCCAGAGGCTAGCTCCAAGCGCCCGACCACCAAAAGAGGGTCGACGCTCAGAAGATCCCGCCGCAGATGGTCCAGTTCGGCAGCAGCACGATCCAGGACAGTAGGAGGAGACGGGGAAGCAGTAGTCGACGGGGTAGGAGGAGAAGACGGCAGCGTGACCACGGTGTCCTGAGGCGGAGCCTGCTGCGCCCCAGCGGCTGTGGTGGCGGCGTCAAGCGGGGGCGCCTCGGGAGTCGCCAAGGCCATAGGAGCCGAGCTCGCCCCAGCAGGCTCGGCAGGGCCTCGCAGGGACGCCTGGGCAGGAGAGGCCCGCGCATCACGTTCATCTTCTTTCGCGAGCAGAGGCGCTGCCGCGGATGGAGTCTCAGGAGCCCCCTTCGGCTTCTTTGCCGTGGGCACCAGCCTATACGGACGTCAAGCCTCAGCGACGAAACAAGAAACAAGACAGGGATCATGCACTTACAGGTCGTCGCCCGCAGGCTCGAGCAGCCTCCGGCCGTACTTGAAGCCCGAGAGCCGGTTGCAAGGATCAGCCTCAAGGAGTGCGGGTGCAGCTGGGGCGCCTGCAGACCGCCTCGGGGCTTGGGCGGACCCGCGGGGGATCAGCCCAGTCCGGTCCTTCTTCGGGACCAGGGGCAGGCTCCCGCCGCCCTGCTCAAGGAGGCAAAGGGCATATGCGGCTCCTTATCAACTCGCGCGGTTGTGGAGGCGCCACGTCCAATCAACCGCCACGCGGCGCCCAAGGCCGCAGGCTGTTAGGGCCCGCGACGCTTCGCACTTGCCCTTTCGCCTCTCTGCTCAGCCAAGTCTGGGCGCGCCTTGGGCCCGGGGGCTACTGTCGGCGTTCTGGGAATGGGGGTCCCTAGAATTGCCTGCCTGCGGCTTGCGGCGTGGCTCAAAGGGGGGCCCAGCATGGCCCATCTTCATCAACACAAGCTCAAGACCCTCGTGAGGGGCCAAGCCTCGCGGGGCAGACGACAAGGAGCTTCCTTAGGCACGGCCTCGTCAGGCTGGCTCACGAGGAGGCGGAGAGTTCAAGGCAGGGTACCTCGCGAGGTGCCCATGACGCAAGCCATGACGACCAAGGGCGCCAGCCGGCGCCAGCCGGGCGCCTGCCTGCGCAGTGTCCTTCTTTCCTCTTTGGTGCAAGGGGACAAAGCGCAGGCGAGAGCATCAAGCAAAGGCATCCATTTCGGTGCAACAAGACCAAGACCAGTCCAATGGCAGGATGGAGGTCATCGTGGAGCCCAAGTTGGCGTCACCACCAGAGCCTTTGACAGGCGAGGACCAACTTTAGTCAGGATAAGTGTACTAGATGTTCCCCTTCAAAATGGCCAATTGTTGGCGCCCTTCCCGCTCAATATTTGGGAAGAGGCCCAGGGCCTTCGCCTATAAATAGGACTAGCCACCCATAGGGTAGGAGGAGAAAGAGAGGAATCTGGAGATAAGATAGGCATCTAGAATCAACCTCTCAAAGGGACAACACCACCACAAGAACAGACCCTCGCGAGGCTGTTCTTCCTTGTATTGTTCATCATTAGCCCAAGAAGCAATCCACCACGCCACACACTGGAGTAGGGTATTACACCACAATGGTGGCCTGAACCAGTATAAACCCTGTGTCTCTTGTGTTGTTCTTCTGATAGTTTAGATCCTAGCGATTCGGTGAGGAACAGGTAGGTAGAAGGCGAAACCTCCGCGCGCACCCCAGTGTTCGAACCTCAAGGGTCTGCCGGAACCCTAAATCCGACGATCATCTCTGGAAGAAGATCCCTCGAAGACGAACCCTGTTGAGACGAGCTACTAGCCGGACTGCAAAAATTAGATCCTGGTTATTGTTCTCAGAGGAAAAAGCAATAGCTTCTTGTTTATTAACTTACATCTTGGTGGAGGGCTGGCCCGTTTGCGGGCACGGTGCGGAGAGGACGCCCGTCGGGGCAGGGCCCCCTGGTGAAGCTCTCCTCCCTTGCTTAGGCACCTCCGTCTCCAAGTCTTCGGAGGCATCCCTTTTCTTCCTGCAGGGGGAGGAAACCTTGGAAAAACCTCCCTGATTATCCTCCTTCATGGAGAAAATAATTCCCCCAGTTTGGATGTGCAATGTGTGGAGTTCGGCTTCTCTATTCTTCTCTTCCCCTTTCCCCGAGGGCACTTGGCTTAGGGCGTGTTTGAGCATCCTGGCTATTGCAGGACTAGGCGAGCCTTCAGGAAGTGGGGCCAGACACCTAATCCTCTCCGCCTTGTTGAGCCAATCCTGGCCGTGGACAAGTTTTTAGAATAATGTTGTATTAAACATAGGCGAAGTGTTCGGTTACAGGGTTACTTACTTGTGTATCTGGGCGCTTGCAGCTCAGGCCCGCATCGTTGGTGGTGTCCGAACATTTTACTTGTGGTCCGAAGAATAACTTATACATCCCTTCGAGCGTCACGCCGAAGAAGTGTTGAATGGTTCGCGGGCCTTCCGGATTGAACTCCCACATCCAGAGAGGCCGACGTTTGCACGGCAGGATCCGCTGAACTAGCATTACCTGAATGATTCTGACAAGATCGATATCTCTCTCAAGAAGCTCCCGGATATGACTCTGCAATGTCGGTACATCATTAGCAGGCCCCTAGTCCAGTCCCCATTGGCCGACAACGCTACTTGAGGCGAAGGACCCGAGCGGAAGGCAGGGGCAGCCACCCACGTTGTGCCTCGGGGAGTTGTGACATAGAACCACCTCCGTTGCCACAGATCGGACACCTCCGGTAAGGAACCTTCTAGCCATGGAACATCAGTGTTTCTTCTTATTGCGGCGCCTCCGCACTCCGCCTGTCGCCCCTCAATCACATTGGTCTTCACATTGAAGGTCTTGAGCCATAGGCCGGAGTGTGGGGTGATGTGGAGGAAGGCTTCACACACGACAATAAACGACGAGATGTGGAGGATGGAATCCGGAGCTAGATCATGAAAATCTAGCCCGTAATAGAACATGAGCCCTCTCACGAAGGGATCAAGAGTAAAACCCAAGCCTCGGAGGAAGTGAGAAACAAACAAGACACTCTCGTTGGGTTCAGGAGTAGGGATGACCTACCCAGGGGCGGGAAGTCTGTGCTTGACGTCGGCGGTCAAATATCTGGCCTCCCTGAGCTTCGCAATGTCCTCCTCTGCCATCCACCGGCCTTGAAGGTTGAATCCGGACATGATTGAATATCCAAAGTGCCTAAGCTTGAGCTTCGGGTGTTGGAACTTGAGAAGCAGGAAGGCGCAAGCGTGGTAAGAAAGGGATAGGCCTTGACCCCTCTATAAAGGGGGAGAATATCAAGCGTCCCCAGCGTAACCGTTTTGGACTTGCCTAAAAACACGGAGTCATGCCAACAGGCGTGGTGGGGTTACCCATACCCATATTGATGAGGATCCCGCGATAAGGGGGACACGATCTCTGCTTCGACAAGACGTGCCAAGGAAACCGCCTCGCAATGTGTGCGGTAGCTGGTTGTAAAAAATGGTTCAAAGCCGTGGCGTGATGTCACGCTACGAAGAGTTGTCAGCAGATTAGATTTGTGGATTATTGTTCTCTCTACGGCGGTATGTGAAATTGGTCTTGCAGATCCGGACACGACTTAAGTGTTCGAAATATATCTTGGAGTATTCGGAGATGGAACCCGCCTTGCAATGCCGAAGACAATCTGCGCGCCGGACTCATCGTCATTGAAGCCTAGTTCAGGGGCTACTGAATAGCCGGACTATATACTTTGGTCGGACTGTTGGACTATGAAGATACAAGATTGAAGACTTCGTCCCGTGTCCGGATGGGACTCTCCTTTGCGTGGAAGGCAAGCTTGGCGATTCGGATGATAGATCTCCTTCTCTGTAACTGCCTCTGTGTAACCCTAGCCCCCTCCGGTGTCTATATAAACCGGAGGGTTTAGTCCGTAGAAGAACAATCATAATCATAGGCTAGATTCTAGGGTTTAGCCTCTACGATCTCGTGGTAGATCAACTCTTGTAGTACTCATATCATCAAGATCAATCAAGCAGGAAGTAGGGTATTACCTCCATCGAGAGGGCCCGAACCTGGGTAAACATTGTGTCCCCAGTCTCCTGTTACCATTAGCCTTAGACGCATAGTTCAGGACCCCCTACCCGAGATCCGCCGGTTTTGACACCGACAAAGGGAGAGGGAGAGGGAGAGGGAAAGGGGGTCGCGCCCCCTGAGGGAGTCCTGGATAAGGGGGTATCCGGACTGCCGAACTATACACTTTGGCCGGACTGTTGGACTATGAAGATACAATATTGAAGACTTCGTCCCGTGTCCGGATGGGACTCTCCTTGGTGTGGAAGGCAAGCTTGGCGATTCAGATGTAGATCTCCTTCTCTGTAAACCGACTCTGTGTAACCCTAGCCCCCTCCAGTGTCTATATAAACCGGAGGGTTTAGTCCGTAGGTCAACAACAACAACAACAACAACAACAACAATCATACCATAGGCTAGCTTCTAGGGTTTAGCCTATCTGATCTCGTGGTAGATCAACTCTTTTAATACTCATATCATCAAGATCAATCAAGCAGGAAGTAGGGTATTACATCCATCGAGAGGGCCCAAACCTGGGTAAACATCGTGTCCCTAGCTTCCTGTTACCATTAGCCTTAGACGCACAGTTCGGGACCCCCTACCCGAGATCCGCCGGTTTTGACACCGACATTGGTGCTTTCATTGAGAGTTCCTCTATGTCGTCGCTGTAAGGTTCGATGGCTTCTCCAACCTTCAACAACGCCATCCTGGGTGAGACTTTTCTCCCCGGACAGATCTTCGTGTTCGGCGGCTTCGCACTGCGGGCCAACTCACTTGGCCATTTGGAGCAGATCGATAGCTACGCCCCTGGCCATCAGGTCAGGTTCGGAAACCTAAATTACACTGCCGACATCGCGGAGACTTGATCTTCGACGGATTTGAGCCCGTGTCGGGAGCGCCAAACGATCACGACGTGCATGACCTAGATCTGCCAATGGACAGTATCCAGAATATCGCGCCCGCTACGGCTCCGGACTTCGTTCCAGGGCACGTCGTGCCTTCCAAGGACGGGTGGATGGACCTCGCCCTGGAGGCCGCACACTCCTCGGCGTTGGAGCCGAATACAGACTCCTCCCCTTAAGGGATCTGTATCTGTAGACCCCCGGACTCATCTCCGGTCGTGTGTTCCGGACCACGTGCATCCGTGCCCATCGAATCTAACTGGGCTCCGGTTACGGAGTTCGCCGCCGCGGATATCTTTCAGCACTCACACTTCGGAGACGTGCTGAATTCATTAAGGTCTCTCTCTCTCTGTCAGAAGACTCCTGGCCGAACTATATCCGGCCCGTGTGGGATATGGAGGACGAAGAAAATCACAATCCACCCACCACCCACTTTGTAGCCACTCTCGATGACCTAATAGACATGCTTGACTTCGACCCCAATAACATCGACGATATGGACGTTAATGCAGGGGACGATCTGGAACCACCGCCCATGGGGCGCTCGACAGCCACTTCATCATACGACGTCTATATGGTGGACATGCCCAAAGAAGGCAATGGTGACAAAAAGGACACGACGGAGGATAAACCCCCCGGAGAAAAGCAAAAACGACGGTGCAAGCGCCGCCTTAAGTCCAATCACAGTAAAAATAGCGGTAACAACCCAAAACAGGATGACACTCCGGTTGACTTCGAGGGCAACAACGACCATAGGGACCCAGCGATGGAGCAGGATAAGCCAGGTCATGCCGAACACAGCCCAGAGCAGACGCCCGATCACAGAAATCCAGAGGGCCGAACTCATCATACTACCTCCAAAGAGGAGAGCAGTCCGGTTGATGATGCGTTCATCATCCCGGAAGAACGTTCGGAACAAGATAACCTCCGCAGAAAACTCCTGGCCACAGCACAGAGCCTGAAGAAGCAGAAGCAAAGGCTTAAGGCCGCGTAGGATACGCTCAACCGAAGATGGAATAAGGTGCTGGACACCGAAGGGAAATGTGGCGACGATCACCACATAAAGAGCTACCCAAAGCGCAAACTGCTACCCGAATTCGACGATGAAGCCGCAGCGCCCGTTCAGCCAAAAAACAATACGGCTACTCAGCCGGACCAACCACCTCATGGCTGCGATAGAGTAGCCACCGATACCGCACACAATTTACGAGAGCTCCTGGACAAAAAGACTAGTGCGGCCAGATCCATCTATGGGTCTAGAGGACGTGCTCCGACGCGGGACTATGGTCACCACAACGATCATACTGATCGGATACCAGTCTGGAATCAACACCAGGAGCAACAACAGCCGACGGCATGCCGCGACATAGCCAGATATAGAGGTGATGTACACCCCCTGTGCTTCACTGAAGAGGTGTTGGATCATGAATTTCCACAAGGATTCAAACCCGTGAATATAGAGTCATACGACGGAACGACGGACCCTGGGGTCTGGATCAAAGGTTTTATCCTTCACATACACATGGCTCGTGGGGATGACCTCCATGCCATCAAATACCTCCCCCTCAAGTTAAAAGGACCAGCTCGTCATTGGCTGAAAAGCCTCCCTGAAAACTCAATTGGCAGTTGGGAGGAACTTGAGGATGCTTTCAGGGCCAACTTTCAAGGAACCTATGTTCGGCCTCCGGATGCTGACAATTTAAGTCACATAATACAGCAGCCCGGAGAGTCAGCTCGCAAGCTTTGGAATAGATTCCTCACTAAGAAGAATCAAATTGTCGACTGTCCAAATGCCGAAGCCTTAGCGGCCTTCAAACACAGTATCCGAGACGAGTGGCTTGCCAGACACCTCGGCCAAGAAAAGCCGAGGACGATGGCAGCCTTAACAAGCCTTATGACCCAATTTTGTGCGGGCGAGGACAGCTGGTTGGCCCGTTGAGGCACCAGCGACCCAGGCACATCCGAAATTCGAGATGGCAATGGGAAGCCACGGCGCACTAAGCACAAACATCGGAATAACGACAGTCCAGACAACACGGCGATTAACGCCGGATTCAGGGGCTCTCGACCTGGTCAAGGGAAGAAGCCATTTAAGGACAGCAAAGAGGGACCATCCGTCCTGAATAAAGTCCTGGACAGATTGTGTCAAATCCATGGCACTTCCGACAAACCCGCAAATCATACCCACCGAGAATGTTGGGTCTTCAAGCAGGCCGGCAAATTAAACGCCGAACACAAGGGAAGCCAAACACCAAGCGAAGACGAGGGCGAACCTCACCAGCCGCACACCGGGGGCTAGAAAAAATTCCCACTGGAAGTCACAACGGTAAACATGGTACACGTAACTCACGCAGAGTTCGTAGCCCCCCAATTCAATCCCTAGGCGACTTGCCCCATCACTTTTTGATCACAGGGACTACCCGACCAGTATCCGGCACGGAGGATTGGCTGCATTGGTGCTTGACCCAATAATTGATGGATACCATCTTACTCGCGTCTTAATGGACGGCGGCAGTAGTCTTAATCTTATATATCAAGACACCATCCGCAAGATGGGGGTAGACCCATCCAGAATAAGTCAAAATAACGCCAGCCTCAATGGAGTGATCCCAGGCGTCGTGGCCCACTGCGGGGGCTCCCTCATATTATAAGTGACATTCGGTTCTCCCGACAAGTTCAGAAGCGAGAACTTACTCTTCAACATCGCTCCCTTCAGCAGCGATTATCATGCATTGCTTGGAAGAACGGCCTTCGCTTGCTTTAACACAATACCGAACTATGCCTACCTTAAACTTAAGATGCCCAACCAACGCGGTGTCATAACGGTTAGCGGAAACACAGAGCAGTATGTGGCAGCTCCCGCTGTCGGACTCTAGGCGGCCTCTCCCACCGGAACGCATGACCGGTCATCAAGACCACGGACACGGTTAGACGAGTCTAGTACACCATTTTTTACAATGGCTCGGATAAACGTGAGCTAGGTGTTGTACATGTGTCCCCATAAATAATACGAGGGGCTGCAAACATGTAACAAAGCCCACAATTCGGCTTGCCTCATTAATAGGCAAATATCTCGAACATCCATCGAGCATAACTAACTTTTCGCATGCTTACTCTTTTTCTTCATGAGTTTTTGTTCCTACAGACAATACCAGTGCGACACCCTTCGAGGATACGACACAACGGAGACAGAGGCGCAGACGTGTAGCAGGGCCCCGCCCACAGGTTTCTCTTTAGATTAAGCCCCTACGTAAACCTTCTTTACTATCTTTTGTTGCTAGACATCCCATGGGTATTTCATACACCTATAAGGGATACTGGCGTTATAGGCTTTTTGCCACGATAGATCAATGCACGTACCTGGAATTACGGGGTCAAGGGAATTATTTAGCCCAATATATGTTAAAGTCCGAATACCTTCGGGAGTGTTCGGCGTCACGAGTTTAACCTTATATACATCAGCTCCGAATCATGTCTTTGGTCAAATGTTGGGTTAGCCTGGCTCCTGGTTTTTCTACCTTACGTTCCGTTCTATCGGCTAAGGCGGCCAAAGGAGAACTACTGCGATTGTGCCCTGGTTATTCCGGATGAGCACCTCAGTAGAGAAAGCTGAAAACTGACTGTCATGATACAGCAAGAGACTGGTCAACCACTCGAGGACTCATCGAAATCTATAGGATTCCTCCGCATTAACGAAGGACCGGTCTCCCGGTCAAGTACGCGCACCGTATCCGAACGCTCGCGGAAGTACCAGGGGCTACATAGTAGCCCCACCTTTCAAACTCCTATGGCTAAGTGAAAAGTGTTACAACTATATAGTCCGGTTGCCTAGTTCGACGTGCGATCACCTCCTTAACGGACCAAGATGTTGGATCAAGTGTGTTCACGCATATTTTCTCGAACACCCCCGCATTATGTGCATGGAGGCTGAAGCCAACGACTGCTAACTTTCACGTTATATGTATACATAAACAGCCGCACAGGAGACATTATAATACTTTTGGGCAAAAGTATAAAAAAATAGCCTCTATAATTAAATACATAATTGTTTACAATTAATAGAATCGTCACTCAAACATGACATTCTTTGAGCACTGAGCCTCTATTCTACGAGCACCTTCTATGACCTGCTCAAAATAGTGCTCGGCTGGGTCTTGGCTTCCTGCCGGACCCTGGGTTGCAATGCTGGTGGCCTCCATATCCTCCCAGTATGATTTCACATGGGCAAGAGCCATCCGCGCACCCACTATGCATGCCGATCTCTTCATGGCATCGATTTGCGCTCTGGCACCAAATAATTGTTGCACCAAACCAAAGTAACTGTCCGGCTTCGGCCCCTTCGACCACAGATGGTCTATCACATACCTCATTGCAAGGCTGGACAGCCTATGGAGCTCGGCTATAGCGGTCATCTTCTCACTCAAGGGTAAGGAGCGCGCTGGGGCATTAAACTGCGACCAGAACAGTCTTTCTATTTTATTATCTTCATGGTCCTTGAACAACTTGGTCGCATCAGCCGCACTCTTCGCCAAGTCTGCATACTCATCTGCAGCACTCCATAGCTTATCCAATGGAGCATACTTTGGATCTAAAAACTTCATCCGCAACAAATAAGGATTTCTAGCCACGATTTCTCCGGCTTGTCAAAGTTCCTCCCGCGCGTCTCTAATATGAGAGCGCGTCTCTTTAGCCAATTCCAATGCCTTCTTCAGGTCAGCCGCCTTCGCCTGATTCTCCTTCTCGAGAAGATCATACCGGCCGACAGCGTCCCTCAGCTCCACAGCCATCTCGGCTATCTTTTCTTCGCTTCGGAGATGAGCGGCCTGTCCGGCTTTCAATTCTTCGGCTGCCTTTAGAGCAGCCGTAATGCTAACCCGGGCTTGTTCCTTGGCTAGGGCAAGCTCCGCCCTCAGGGCCTCAACGGCAGCAGCTCCGCCTGCAACTACATCACATCACATTAATATTACAACCTTCTTACAACTTCCCAAAACAGATGTGGATATAAGGACGCATAATCTACGACTCCTCGAATCACTTGTTTACAAGCGTGACATCGGCCTCCACCACGTCAATCTGCCGCCTCAATTCGGCGCATTCAGCGGTCTGGTCTATTGCCGAACCCTTAGCAACCTGCACGTCAATACAAGTGTGATCATTGTCTAGGAGTGTGATCCACCATTTGCCGCCATGGGCTGGCATCCACAGTCTCAGGGGCTACTATCTATATAGAGTGCATGTATCGCGTGCGGTGCAACTAAAAGCTGCGTATTTTGTGGCTTACCTCAAAGCCTTTGAGCAAGCTCCTGAAAGCTTCGTTTAAACCGCTTGTGGCGGAGGACATTTTCTCCAACACCGTACCCATTAGTGTACGATGATCCTCCAAGAGAGCAGCTGACTCCAGGAGGCCCGTTAGTATGTTTTGCCGGACATCGGACTCTTCCGGACCCTTTTCATTGTCCGCCACAGGAGCCGAACGCGCTGGGCTCGGGGCAGCCGAAGTGTTAGCTTCTGGCCCCATTGGATCTGGACTCCTCCGTGACGATACCTCAGGGTCGCCCGCCTCACGGGACGGAGAGGTAGGTGGGGTTTCACTCTCCAGCATCTCCGGAAGAAGATCCCCCGAGGACGAACCCTGTTGAGATGAACTGCTAACCGGACTGCAAAAACAGGTCCTGGTTATTACTCTCAGAGGAAAAAGCAATAAGCTCCTTGTTTAATTAAACTTATAGCTCGGTGGAGGGCTGGCCCGTTAGCGGGCAATGTGCGGTGAGGACGCCCTTCAGGGCAGGGCCCTTTGGTGAAGTTCTCTTCCCTTGTTTAGGCACCCCCGTGTCCAAGTCTTCCGAAGCGGCCCTCTTCTTCCCATGGGGGGAGGAAACTTCAGGTTTGCCTCCCCAATTCTCCTCCTCCATGGAGACATTAATTCCCCCGGTTCGGATGCACAATGTGTGAGGCCCACTCTTGGCCTCCCCACTCTTCCCTTCACCTTTCTCTGGTGGCACTTGACTTAGCGTCCGTTTAAGAATTCTGGCCATTGCCGGACGGGGCGAGCCTTCGGGAAGCGGGGCCGGACACCTGATCCTCTCCGCCTTACTAAGACAATCCTGGTTGCGAACAGTATTCAGAACAATGCTATGAATATAAGCAAAGTGTTCGGTTGTAGGGTTACTTACTTGGGTATCTAGGCGATTGCAGCTTAGGCCCGCATCCTCGGTGGTGCCCGGACACTTTATTCATGCTCCGAAGAACAACTTATACATCCCTTCGGGTGTCATGCCGAAGAAGTGCTGAATGGTTCACGGTCCTTCTGGATTGAACTCCCACATCCGGAGAGGCCGACGTTTGCACGACAGGGCCCGCCGAACTAGCATTACCTGGATTATTTTGACAAGACTAATGTCCCTCTCAAGGAGCTCCCGAATGCGGCTTTGTAGCGTTGGTACATCGCTCGCAGGCCCCCAGGTCAGTCCCATGTTGGCCCATGACACCAGTTGAGGTGGAGGGCCCGAGCGGAAGGTGGGCGCGACCGCCCACTTTGAGCCTCGAGGAGCTGTGACATAGAACCACCTCCGTTGCCATAAATCAGATACCTCCGGGAAGGAGCCTTCGGGCCTCGGGGCATCCGCGTTCCTGCTTATTATGGCGCCTCCGCACTCTGCGTGTCGCCCCTCAATCATCTTTGGCTTCACATTGAAAGTCTTGAGCCATAAGCCGAAGTGGGGGGTAATGTGGAGGAAGGCTTCACACACGACGATAAATGACAAAATGTGGAGGATGGAATCCGGAGCTAGATCGTGGAAATCTAGCACGTAATAGAACATGAGCCCCCTCACGAAGGGGTGAAGAGTAAGACCCAAGCCCCAGAGGAAGTGGGAGACAAATACGACGCTCTCATTGGGCTCGGGAGTGGGGATAACCTGTTTGGGAGCAGGAAGCCTGTGCTTGACATCGGCGGTCAAATACCCGTCCTCCCTGAGCTTTGCAATATCCTCCTCTGTGACAGAGGAAGCCATCCACTGGCCTTGATGGTCGGATCCGGACATGATTGAAGATCCGGGGTGCTTAGGCTCGAGCTTTGGGTGTTGGAACTCAGGGTGCGAGATGCGCGAGCATGGAGATAGATGGATAGGGCTCAACTCCTTTATAAAGGGGGGAAGAATATCAAGCGTCCCCAAACATGGCCGTTCGGGACTTGCCTAAAAACACGGAGTCATGCCAACAGGCATGGTTGGATTACCCATACCCGTATTGATGAGGATCCCGTAGTAAGGGGGACACGATCTCTGCTTTGACAAGACGTGCCAAGGAAACTGCCTCGTGGTGTGTGCGGTAGCAAGTTGTAAAAACGGTTCAAATAAAACCGGAGCGTGGCATGATGTCACTTTTCGAAGAGTTGTCAGTAGATCAGATTCGTGAATTATTATTCTCTCTACGGTGGTATATGGAATTTATCTTGCAGAGACGGACACGATCCTTGTGTTCGGAACATACTTGAAGTATTCGGAGATGGAACCCGCCTCACAATGTCGAAGACAATCTACGCGCCGGACTCATCGTCATTGAAGCCTGGTTCAGGGGCTACTGAGGGAGTCCTGATAGGGGGTATCCGGACTGCCGGACTATACACTTTGGCCAGACTGTTGGACTATGAAGATACAAGATTGAAGACTTTGTCCCGTGTCCGGATGGGACTCTCCTTGGCGTGGAAGGAAAGCTTGGCGATTCGGATGTAGATCTCCTTCTCTGTAAACGGACTCTGTGTGACCCTAGCCCCCTCCGGTGTCTATATAAACCAGAGGGTTTAGTCCGTAGGACAACAACGACAATAACAACAATCATACCATAGGCTAGCTTCTAGGGTTTAGCCTCTCTGATCTCATGGTAGATCAACTCTTGTAATACTCATATCATCAAGATCCATCAAGCAGGAAGTAGGGTATTACCTCCATCGAGAGGGCCCGAACCTGGGTAAACATCGTGTCCCTAGCCTCCTGTTACCATTAGCCTTAGACGCACAGTTCGGGACCCCCGACCCGAGATCCGCCGGTTTTGACACCGACACCCCCTTCCCTTGTCCTATTCGGACTCCCCATGGGGGGGCGCCTCCCCTATGTGGGATGTCCTCTCTCCCCCCATGGCCCATGTTGGCCCGTTGCTTCATCGGGGGGTTCCGGTAACCCCTCCGGCACTCCATTTTTACCCGAAACGACCCGGAACTCTTCCAGTGTTCGAATAACATAGTCCAATATATCAATATTTATGTCTCGGCCATTTTGAGACTTCTCGTCACGCTCGTGATCTCATCCAGGACTCCGAACAAAGTTCGGTCATCAAAAACACATAACTCATAATACAAATCTTCATCAAATGTTAAGCGTGCGGACCCTACGGGTTCGAGAACTATGCAGACATGATCGAGACACATCACCAATCAATAACCAATAGCGGAACCTGGATTCTCATATTGGCTCCTACGTATTCTACGAAGATCTTTATCGGTGAAACCGCATAACAACATACGTTGTTCCCTTTGTCATCGATACGTTACTTGCCCGAGATTGATCGTCGGTATCATCATACCTAGTTCAATCTCGTTACCGACAAGTCTCTTTACTCGTTTTGTAATGTTTCATCCCGCAACTAACTCATTAGTCACATTGCTTGCAAGGCTTATAGTGATGAGCATTACCGAGAGGGCCCAGAGATACCTCACTGAAACACGGAGTGACAAATCCGATTCTCGATCTATGCCAACCCAACAAACACCTTCGGAGACACCTGTAGAGCATCTTTATAATCATCCAGTTACGTTGTGACGTTTGATAGCACACAAGGTGTTCCTCCGGTATTCGGGAGTTGCATAATCTCATAGTCTAAGGAACATGTATAAGTCATGAAGAAAGAAGTAGCAATGAAACTGTAACGATCATAATGCTAAGCTAACGGATGGTACTTGTGTCAGGACCCCGACTCAATGCCACATCGATCTAGCATGTAACACCTCATATCACTTTGCGGCCTCACGCGCGGTATTCCCACGGGTGTCGCCTTACCTTTGCCCGGGACCGTTTGCGCCTTTTGGCACACGTATATGACAGTGTCGCTAGCATCCATATGATAAGGAGCCCGGGCTGACATGGCTAGTCGTAAACCCAAAGTGGCACAGACTTACAGGGACAGGCATCCATGACCCAGCATCGAACGTGTCGGTCATCAGCGAGTGAATCCAGGCTGTAGCACTGGGCTAGCAGGACTCCGGTGAACCGGGCTGTAGCGGGCTAACAGGACTCCGGTATTCATCGCGTGACATTTCCCCGAAGGGACAGACACAGGAACGAAGAAGGACACATGCCGGCCAGCCTAAGTGTTCCGGAGCAGTAGCAAGCTACCATGGCTCGGTGGAAACACTAGGAGACATTTCCCCGTAAGAGAGGCTACTAAAGATAAACAACTAGATGGTCAGATCCCACACATACCAAGCATTTCAATAACATACACACAATACATGGCATCACAACATGACTCTACGACTCAAGTAATTTATCAATAGACTCCGAGGAGCGAGATATTACAAACATGGGTCTCATGACCCAACAATCAGAGCATACAAATCAAAGCACAAGCGGAAGCTATCATGTCTGAGTACAGACATCTATAAATGAAAAAGGCTGAGAAGCCTGACTATCTACCAGATCCTGCCGAGGCACAAGATCGTAGCTGAGGTAACAAGCTAAACGTCGAAGTCCACGTGGAACTACTAGTGAGACTGAAGTCTCTCTGCAAAAACATAAAATAGGCAAACGTGAGTACAAATGTACCCAGCAAGACTTACATCAGAACTAACTACATATGCATCATTATCAACAAAGGGATGGTGGGGTTTAACTGCAGCAAGCCAGCTTTGACTCGATGGCTAACCTGAACTACGACTGCAAGTAACTCTTTTGAGGTGGCGCACACGAGTCCACATATTCACCATATCAATACACCACTATGGATTCGCTCCCGTCTCCCTACGAGAACGCCATCCATAGCACTCACGCTTATCTTGCGTATTTTAGGGTATCCACTTTCACTTGTCTATGAACTGATATAAGCAACCCAGAAGTCCTTTTCTGCGGACACGGCTATTCGAATAGATGATGATAACCCTGCAGGGGTGTACTTCTTCATACATGTTTCCACCACTTAGCGTCTGCACACGACATGTGCTCGGCAGACTTCAAGCGAAAGCCGACGTGGGTGTAGACCACGACCTACCTAAACACTCAAGTCTCTAGTCCAGGTTTATCGCCTATTCGGGTTCCATCCATGAGGAGATCCGGCCGGAGTTTCGCTCACAGCCCCAAACGATGTGAACAGGGTTCCCGAGATACCAAACGGGCATCCGGTACACCGTGCCACGTACCTACCGCATCACAGCCCACCCCTACGGTCAGCGCTGTCCACGGCCTCCAGTAAGCTACAAACACCAGAAACTACTTGCAACTCCTGGACAGAGGACTAGGGTGAATAAGAAGTCGAGCGGGGTCATATTTCAGGGCCCAATGTATGGTAGTAGCTGAATCATGGATCACAAACACAGAACTCAGTTCCTGAGGACGGCTTCAATGAGACAACCCACCATGTACTCCTACATGGCCTCTCACCGCTACCTTTACCAAATCGTGTTCACACGCTTAGCTCACACACAATAGGACATGTTCACACGCCTCTGATTCATCCCCGATGAATCAGACCTGACTCAACTCTAAGCAGTAGCAGGCATGACAAACAAGCATGAATGAGTAGGCACATCAGGGCTCAAACAACTCCTACTCATGCTAGTGGGTTTCATCTATTTACTGTGGCAATGACAGGTCATGCAAAGGATAAAGGGGTTCAGCTACCGCAGCAAGTAACAGATGAATCGGTGTTGTCCTAATGCAGTAAAAGAGAGCAGGAGCGAGAGAGTAGGATTGTATCTGAATGAACAAGGGGGTTTTGCTTGCCTGGCACTTCTGAAGATAATATTGAGTCTTCATCAGTGTCAACGATCACATCATCGGTATCACGTCTATCGAGAGGGGACAAATACCAGCAACATAGAAGGGAACACAATCAATGCAATGCACAATATGATGCATGATCATGACATGGCAAAATGAATGTGTTTGAGCTAATGCAACTAGCAACAGATTAAATGAAGTTGGTTTGAATACAAGATTCAAATTTAAACTCCATATGTGATTATTCAAATGTCATTTAATTGATTTGTGCTATACAGCAGCTATAAGTTGTTCTAACATGCATGAAAATGGTACAGATGGATTCCTTGAATTTTTCTGATAATTTTTCATATATAAATTATTTAATTTGGAGTTACGGTTAATTTTCTATGATTTTTAGAAGTTTTGGGCATTTTCTGTAATTTCCTGAATAATAATAAATCCAGAAATGAATTTACTGCGTCAGCATGACTTCACAGTGACGTCAGCAAGTCAACGGCGTTGTCCAGGTCAAATCTGACCTAGGGGACCCACATGTCAGCTGCACAGTGATTTAACAGAGTTTAATTGACTTAACTAAATGGTTAGCCGGGTTAATTAAAGGGTAGGGCCCACCTGTCAGTGGCCCTAGGCCTGGGTTAGCGGGGTGGTTAGGCCCTAATGACCCGCCACGTCGGATTTGCCGGTGGTTGGACGACGGCGACGACCCAGAGCGGCGGTGGCTCGCCGGAGTTACGCCAGAGGCGACGGATCGACGCGCCAAGGGCACCAGGAGGTAGCCCGTGCCCGTGCGCATCTAGGGGGACCAACGGGAGGTGCGGGGGTGGCCGGGGTTCGCCGGAATGGAGCCCAAGGCGGCCGGAGCTCGGGGTTCGCGGGACTGGCGCTGCAGCTCACAAACGAGGGAGCTGAGGCGCTGGAGGGGCTCTACGGGTCACGGCTAGCGCAACGGTGCACGCCCGTGACCAAATGGTCACCGGGATTTCGCCGGCGACGAGTCCGTGCGGCGGAGCGTCTCGGCTCCGGCGGAAGCAATGGCTAGAACGGCCCAACGGCATGGGAAGAAGAGGGGAACGGTTCAGTGGCTCACCGCGAGTCCAACGAGCGCGGGGGCGAGGCCGGGAACGCTATGTGGCCGGCGAATCAAGCGACGACGGCCGTCGGTGCAGAGGAAGAAGATGGCGTCGGTGACGGTGCTCCAGGGCGTCCGGCGTCTTGTGGCTCCGTGGTAGGGACGGGAACGTCACGGCGGAGCTCGGGGGCGCGTCGGAGAGGCGTGGGGAAGGCGGTGGCCGCGGTGGTGCTTGGCGGCGTGCTGCGGTGCGCTCGGGGATCACAGGAAGAGAGGGAAAGAGAGAGCCAGGGGAGGGGGAGCGGTCCAGAGGGAGTGAGAAGGGCCAGGGGCTGCGTGGCGTTGCGGACGGAGTCCAGGGCGACGAGAGGAAGCAGGAGGTGGCCGAGGCAGCGTCGGCGCGCGCCACGCCTCGCCTCTGTTCGTCCTCCTGGCAGAGGAGGAAGAGGACAAGGGGGAAAGGAGGTGGGCTGGGCCTGCGCAGGTGGACTGCACAGTGTTGGGCTATGGGTGGCTGCCAGGTAAGGTCCAGGTAAATTTCCTCTCTCTCCTGTTTTATTGTTCTGTTTGTTTTATTTTTATTTAATCTTTTGCCACTGTTTTGAATTTAAAATAATTCAAACAATGCCAAAAGCTCCTCTGAATATTTTTATTTTGCTATATGGACTTTTCCAAAAGCTCATAAAATATTTCAGGGGTATTTGAAATTATATTCTAGTTATATGAATATAATTCAAATTCAAATAGCTAATGATTTAAATTCAAAGTCCCAAAAATAAATCCTTAAAAATGTTCAATATTTTGGTTGGGACCAGAACCCTTACCAAAATTATCAAACATTTAAGAAGAGCATTTTGGAGCAATGAATGAGATTTTTAGGGTTTCTGCCCTTCTTTTATTTAAGTTTTTGAGGCTTCCAAAATTCCTCAGTTCAGGTTTCAAAAATTTAAACATGATGCTCAGATGGAAGCAGGCATAGGACAGGCCAGAACTAGGGATGTGACAACTTGTCCATCACATCATTCTCCTAATGAGGTAATCCCGTTCATCAAATGAAAACACAAGTCTATGATTAGGAAACATAACCATCTTTGATTAACGAGCTAGTCAAGTAGAGGCATACTAGGGACACTATGTTTTGTCTATGTATTCACACATGTACTAAGTTTCCGGTTAATACAATTCTAGCATGAATAATAAACATTTATCATGATATAAGGAAATAAATAATAACTTTATTATTTCCTCTAGGCCATATTTCCTTTAGTATCCCACTTGCACTAGAGTCAATAATCTTGATTACAAAGTAATGATTCTAACACCCATGGAGTCTTGGCGCTGATCATGTTTTGCTTGTGGAAGAGGCTTAGTCAACGGGTCTACAACAATCAGATCCGTATGTATTTTGCAAATCTCTATGTCTCCCTCCGTGACTTGATGCCGGATGGAATTGAAGCGTCTCTTGGTGTGTTTGGTTCTGTTGTCAAATCTTGATTCCTTCACCAAGGCAATTGCACCAGT
Organism: Triticum aestivum; assembly: GCF_018294505.1. Classification (NCBI taxonomy): domain Eukaryota; kingdom Viridiplantae; phylum Streptophyta; class Magnoliopsida; order Poales; family Poaceae; genus Triticum; species Triticum aestivum. Next base: position 96,977,609 of record NC_057813.1, on the reverse strand, counting down.
ATTGTCACAAAAGATTTTCATTGGATCCGATGCACTAGATATGGCACCTAGATCAGATATGAACTCCTTCATCGAGATTCCTTCATTTGCTGCTTCCGAAGTACCTATGTACTCCACTTAACACGTAGATCCCGCCATGACGCTCTGCTTGGAACTGCTCCAACTAACAGCTCCACCTTTCAATATAAATATGTATCCAGATTGCGGCTTAGAGTCATCCGGATCAGTGTCAAAGCTTGCATCTACATAACCATTTACGACGAGCTCTTTGTCACCTCCATAAACGAGAAACATATCCTTAGTCCTTTTCAAGTATTTCAGGATGTTTTTGACCGCTGTCCAGTGCTCCACTCCTGGATTACTTTGGTATCTCCGTGCTATACTTATAGCAAGCCACACATTAGGTCTGGTACACAGCATTGCATAAATGATAGAACCTATGACTGAAGCATAGGGAATGACTTTCATTTTCTCTCTATCTTCTCTAGTGGTCAGGCATTGAGTCTGACTCAACTTCACACCTTGTAACACAGGCAAGAACCCTTTCTTTGACTGATCCATTTTGAACTTCTTCAAAACTTTATCAAGGTATGTGCTTTGTGAAAGTCCAATTAAGCGTCTTGATCTATCTCTATAGATCTTGATGCCCAATATGTAAGCAGCTTCACCGAGGTCTTTCATTAAAAAAACTCTTATTCAAGTATCCCTTTATGCTATCCAGAAATTCTATATCATTTCCAATCAACATTATGTCATCCACATATAATATTAGAAATGCTATAGATCTCCCACTCACTTTCTTGTAAAATACAGGCTTCTCCAAAAGTTTGTATAAAACCATATGCTTTGATCACAATATCAAAGTGTTTATTCCAACTCCGAGAGGCTTGCACCAGTCTATAAATGGATCGCTGGAGCTTGCACACTTTGTTAGAACCCTTTGGATCGACAAAACCTTTTGGTTGCATCATATACAACTCTTCTTCCAGAAATCCATTCAGGAATGCAGTTTTGACATCCATGTGCCAGATTTCATAATCATAAAATGCGGCAATTGCTAACATGATTCGGACAGACTTAAGCATTGCTACGGGTGAGAAAGTCTCAATGTAGTCAACTCCTTGAACTTGTCAAAAACCTTTCGCAATAAGTCGAGCTTTGTAGACAGTATCATTACCGCCAACATCAGTCTTCTTCTTGAAGATCCATTTATTTTCTATGGCTTGCTGATCATCGGGAAAATCCACCAAAGTCCAAACTTTGTTCTCATACATGGATCCCATCTCAGATTTCGTGGCCTCAAGCCATTTCGCGGAATCTAGGCTCATCATAGCTTCCTCATAGTTCGTAGGTTCATCATGGTCTAGTAACATGACTTCCAGAATAGGATTCCCGTACCACTCTGGTGCGGACCGTACTCTAGAAGACCTACGAGGTTCTGTAGTAACTTGATCTGAAGTTTCATGATGATCGCCATTAGCTTCCTCACTAATTGGTGTAGGAATCACTGGACTAATTTATGTGATGAACTACTTTTCAATTTCGGAGAAGGTACAACTACCTCATCAAGTTCTACTTTCCTCCCACTCACTTCTTTCGAGAGAAACTCTTTCTCTCGAAAGGATCCATTCTTAGCAACGAATATCTTGCCTTCGGATCTGTGATAGAAGGTGTACCCAACAGTTTCCTTTGGGTATCCTATGAAGACGCACTTCTCCAATTTGGGTTCGAGCTTATCAGGTTGAGGCTTTTTCACATAAGCATCGCAACCCCAAACTTTAAGAAACGACAACTTTGGTTTCTTGCCAAACCACAGTTCATAAGGCGTCGTCTCAAAGGATTTTGATGGTACCCTGTTTAAAGTGAATGCAGCCGTCTCTAAAGCATAACCCCAAAATGATAGCGGTAAATCAGTAAGAGACATCATAGATCACACCATATCTAATAAAGTACGGTTACGACGTTCGGACACACCATTACGTTGTGGTGTTCCAGGTGGCGTAAGTTGTGAAACTATTCCACATTGTTTCGAATGAAGACCAAACTCGTAACTCAAATATTCGCCTCCATGATCAGATCGTAGAAACTTTATTTTCTTGTTACAATGATTTTCCACTTCACTCTGAAATTCTTTGAACTTTTCAAATATTTCAAACTTATGTTTCATTAAGTAGATATACACATATCTGCTCAAACCATCTGTGAAGGTAAGAAAATAATGATACCCGCCATGAGCCTCAATACTCATTGGACCGCATACATCGGTATGTATTATTTCCAATAAGTCAGTAGCTTGTTCTATTATTCCGGAGAATGGAGTTTTAGTCATTTTGCCCATGAGGCATGGTTCGCAAGCACCAAGTGATTCATAATCAAGTGATTCCAAAAGCCCATCAACATGGAGTTTCTTCATGCGCTTAACACAAATATGACCTAAAAGCCCATCATTATCAACTTTGCATCTTTTGGCTTCAATATTATGAACATGTGAATCTCCACGATCGAGATTCAATAAAAATATACCACTCAACAAGGGTGCATGACCATAAAAGATATTACTCATATAAATAGAACAACCACTATTCTCTGATTTAAATGAATAAATGTCTCGCATCAAACAAGATCCAGATATAATGTTCATGCTCAATGCTGGCACCAAATAATAATTATTCAGGTCAAAAACTAATCCCGAAGGTAGATGTAGAGGTAGCGTGCCGACGGCGATCACATCGACCTTGGAACCATTCCCGACGCGCATCATCACCTCGCCCTTAGCCAATCCTTGTTTATTCTGTAGCCCCTGTTTCGAGTTGCAAATATGAGCAATAGAACCAGTATCAAATACCCAGGTGCTATTAAGAGCATTAGTAAGGTACACATCAATAACATGTATATCAAATATACCTTTCACTTTGCCATCCTTCTTATCCACCAAATACTTGGGGCAGTTCTGCTTCCAGTGACCAGTCCCTTTGAAGTAGAAGCACTCAGTTTCAGGCTTAGGTCCAAACTTGGGCTTCTTCCTTTCAGCAGCAACTTGTTTGCCGTTCTTCTTGAAGTTACCCTTCTTCCCTTTGCCCTTTTTCTTGAAACTAGTGGTCTTGTTAACCATCAACACTTGATGCTCCTTCTTGATTTCTACCTCCGCAGCCTTTAGCATTGTGAAGAGCTTAGGAATTGTTTTCGTCATCCCTTGCATATTATAGTTCATCACGAAGCCTTTATAGCTTGGTGGCAGTGATTGAAGAACTCTGTCCATGACACTATCATCATGAAGATTAACTCCCAGCTGAGTCAAGTGGTTATGATACCCAGACATTTTGAGTATATGTTCACTGACAGAACTATTCTCCTCCATCTTGCAGCTATAGACTTGTTGGAGACTTCGTATCTCTCAACTCGGGCATTTGCTTGAAATATTAACTTCAACTCTTGGAACATCTCATATGCTCCATGACGTTCAAAACGTCTTTGAAGTCCCGATTCTAAGCCGTAAAGCATGGCACACTGAATTATCGAGTAGTCATCAACACACGTCTGCAGGGCATTCACAATGTCTGCAGTTGCTGGCGCAGGTGGTATACCTAGCAGTGCTTCCAGGACGTAATTCTTCTATGCAGCAATGAGGATAATCCTCAACTTACGGACCCAGTTTGTGTAATTGCTGCCATCATCTTTCAACTTAGATTTCTCTAGGAACGCATTAAAATTCAAAGGAACGGTAGCACGGGGCATTGATCTACAACAACACAGACATGCAAAAAACTATCAGGACTAAGTTCATGATAAATTAAAGTTCAATTAATCATATTACTTAAGAACTCCCACTTAGATAGACATCCCTCTAGTCATCTAAATGATCACGTGATCCAAATCAACTAAACCATGTCCGATCATCACGTGAGATGGAGTAGTTTTCAATGGTGAACATCACTATGTTGATCATATCTACTATATGATTCACGTTCGACCTTTCGGTCTCGGTGTTCTGAGGCCATATCTGCATATGCTAGGCTCGTCAAGTTTAACCTGAGTATTCTGCATGCGTTATATGTGAACGTAGAGCTTATCACACCCGATCATCACGTGGTGTCTCGGCACGACAAACTGTAGCAATGGTGCATACTCAGGGAGAACACTTATACCTTGAAATTTAGTAAGGGATCATCTTATAATGCTACCGCCGAACTAAGCAAAATAAGATGCATAAAAGATAAACATCACATGCAATCAAAATATGTGACATGATATGGCCATCATCATCATCTTGTGCTCATGATCTCCATCACCGAAGCATCATCATGATCTCCATCGTCACCAGTTTGTCACCTTGATCTCCATCATAGCATCGTTGTCGTCTTGCCAAATATTGCTTCTACGACTATCGCTACCGCATAGTGATAAAGTAAAGCAATTACATGGCGATTGTATTTAATACAATAAAGGGACAACCATATGGCTCCTGCCAGTTGTCGATAACTCTGTTACAAAACATGATCATCTCATACAACAATTTATATCTCATCATGTCTTGACCATATCACATCACAACAAGCCCTACAAAAACAAGTTAGACGTCCTCTACTTTGTTGATGCAAGTTTTACGTGGCTGCTACGGGCTTCTAGCAAGAACCATTCTTACCTACGCATCAAAACCACAATGATTTTTTGTCAAGTGTGTTGTTTTAACCTTCAACAAGGACCGGCCGTAGTCAAACTCGATTCAACTAAAGTTGGAGAAACAGACACCCGCTAGCCACCTATGTGCAAAAGCACCTAGGTAGAACCAGTATCATGAATGCGGTCATGTCATGTCGGTCCGGGCCGCTGTCGGTGTCAAAACCGGCGGATCTCGGGTAGGGGGTCCCAAACTGTGTGTCTAAGGTTGATGGTAACAAGAGACAGGGGACACGATGTTTACCCAGGTTCGGGCCCTCTCTATGGAGGTAATACCCTACTTCCTGTTCGATTGATCTTGATGAATATGAGTATTACAAGAGTTGATCTATAGTGAGATCGTAATGGCTAAATCCCTAGAAGTCTAGCATGTATGATTATGATTGTTCCCTACGGACTAAACCCTCCGATTTATATAGACACCGGAGGGGGCTAGGGTTGTACAAAGTCCGTTACAGAGAAAGGAATCTTCATATCTGAATGCCAAGCTTTCCTTCCACGCCAAGTAGAGTCCCATCCGGACACGGGAAGAAGTCTTTTGTCTTGTATCGTCATAGCCCATCAGTCCAGCCCACGTCACATAGTCCGGACGGCCGAGGACCCCATAAACCAGGACTCCCTCAGTAGCCCCCGAACCAGTCTTCTAATGACGATGTGTCCGGCGTGCAGATTGTCTTCGGCATTGCAAGGCGGGTTCCTCCTCTAATTTTTTCAAAGTACCTAACTTAAAGAACAGTGTTCAGCTTTCCATTTAATGTCACACCCATTGGCTTCCGCACCTTCATGATTCAGCTTCCACGTGTCGAGCGAATACGAGAGGTCAGGGTATTTTTACACATACCACCCTGACCATGTAAGAAAGGCATCTATTTAAAGATATCGAGGTCTTCAGATCCATTTTATACCAAGCGAGGAATCCTCAGAGCTTGCTAGGAGAAACCATTCCAACATGGCTAGCGCTCCCAATTCTTCCTCCCATCCCCACGGCCCCAAAAAAGGCGATTGGGAGAAGTGTTCCATATCCCACAGTCAACTAGTGGAGCTGCAAACATGGGGATTTCTTCCCCCCGCGGATCTAGTCCCCGTTCGAGCAAGATTGATTTCCTTCAACGGCGGGACTCAGGCGAAGAATCGCCCCAATCCATCCATGGGGAACGAGTGTGCTTTGTTCCCAACTTGTTGAGAGGCATCGGATTTCCAATCCACCCATTCCTCCGAGGGCTTCTGGAGTATTATGGCCTCCAGCTGCACAATTTCACTCCTGCCTCCATCCTGCACATTGCGGTTTACGTTGCTCTTTGTGAGTTATTCCTGGGTTGTGAGGCCCATTTTGAATTGTGGAGGAAACTATTCTGCCTCGTCCCTCATAGCCAAGAGGGATCAATATTTGAAGTTGGCCGAGCTGAGGTATGGCGTATCGCCGGGACCAAATACCTGTCCGGCACGCTGAAGAAGGCATCCGAAGAGTGGCCTTTTGAAGTGGCCTTTTGAATGGTTTTATATCAAGGACACCGCCCTTCCCGACCCAGTCTGAATGAGTCTCCCTGAATTTTCAAGCATTCCGTTGAAGAAATGACACAGCTGGCGCCCTTGGAGCTTCAAGGAGGAAGATAGCACGGACGTCCGTCAATAGACGAGCACGATAAAGACGCTCGCTCAGTCCGGATTATCAATAGTCGAGGTAATGGCGACCTCCATAGTGCGAGGGGTTCAACCACTCCAATACAGAAGGCATCCCATTTGGCACTACGATAGGGAAGATGACGCCTCCTGCTGCGGTCGGAAGGGTCCGGATACCCCTGCCGCTTTGGCCAAAATTCTGGTTGAACTGTACAAAGGGGAGAAAGAGGAGTTCACTCGTATTAAGCGTTGAGATGGATTTTCCATGTACAATCCACCTAGCTGGGTGAGTTCAAATCCCACTACTCTTCTCATTCTGCTCCCTGAGTTGCTTTTCATGGACATTAATCTGTCCATTTGTAACAGGAATGGCGGAAAATCACCAAGGAGCTCAAGAGCCCCGCTCCACAGCCAGAGGACCACAACCGGGACCTCGACCTCGGATTCAAAGAGGATTCGGATATATTCGTGGAGCTCGAGGACAGAGAGTTTTACCAGGTGAGCCATGACGGCACAGAAGTGGCCATCATCACTGATTATCCCGGTCTTCTCCCTGCCTCACACGTAAGTAACCAAGAGACATCTCTTCAAAAAGAGCTTCCTCGTTACGCCTCACCCACTGCACTGTCCAAAGGGGAGGCGCTCGGCGTGCCATACTGCACCTGAGGCGATTCTCAAGAGAGCGTCGCCTACGTCGGGCAGGCCTTCAAAGAGGAAGGCAAATGGAAACACAGTCGAGCCCTCATCAAAGAGGTATAGTTATTTAAATACGCTCCTTGCCTGTCGCATTAAAGTGTGACATTATCCGTTGTGTCTTTTTAGGAAGAACATTTCTTGGACTATGTTCAGGGATCCTGCCGGTCATGCCTCCACCAACCGGATTCCAGATCCTGCCTCTAGGACAGAGGATGGCGCTGGAGTGACGCCGGATTGTCCTTCTGCAGAGGATTCGGATGATGTATCCGTTACAAACTATGAAGTGGAAAGCGCCATGAATCATCGGCGCCGGCGGGACGCTCTTCGAGACCCCAGCTTTTCAAAAGAGGCATTCAATGCCTTCAGCTTGGCTGATGCATACATCCGAGCTGCTCAAGATGGGCTTACCAGAGCCATTGACCAATGTTTGAAAGATATGCGGGTAAGTACATATTTGTACAAATCTGATAATTATATATACCAGTAGCCTCCGAGACTTGAAACAGTTGGTACAACTGATTTACGTATCATTGTATAATCAGGTGCTAACAGGGAAGAACAACCTGTTGTCTCAAGAGTTGGAAAAGTGTCGGACCCAGCTAGCGGCTACTACAGCCGAACTGGAGAAATCCAAGAAGGCATCACCTGGTAATGTGTCCCTCCATCGAGAAAAAATAGAATTATATATACCAGTAATGCTAACACCGTTGATGATAGGATCATCAGTGAATCTCAAAGGCAACTGGCCGCTGGCGAACGTATACTTACACGGGTCAGGGAGGAGAAAAACAAATTCTAGGATTCCAATACTCAGCTGGGCGAAGAATTGGAAGATGTTCGGGCCCAGCTGGCTGACTCCATGAAGGAAAATAAGAGACTCCGAGGAGGCATATGTAGTATGTGTTCAAACTAACCTCCGTGTAATTCGGCAAGGAAAGGAACTGACAGAGATATGTCTGTAGGTATGCTGACTGGCCCTCCCGAAGAGGAGATGTCCGGATCCTCAGGCGATCTGCTACAAGAACTGTCGCAACTACACGAGCGAGCTCGGCAGGCAATGCGGAGTGTTGCCAAGGACTTATGGCCATCCGCCTCCCCTCCAGGAAGTATGGAGGAGCTTGTAGAGTTATTTAATGTAGCGCGGCGGCGCTTCCGATTATGGAAGATATCGGCCTGCCAGGAAGGTGCGCGAGAGGCCTGGGCCATGGTGAAAACACGGTATACTAAGATTGATCCGAATCATATGGCCCGGGTCGGACCTTTAGGGTCAGATGGGAAAGAAATTCCCGTTAGTTTGGCATATGACCAGGTACAATTAACCGCAGAATACTCTCAGCAGGATTGTAAGCTAGACAACCTGTTGGATGGCATAGAAGAGGAAGTTTTTGAGTCCAAGTGACTATTTACTTCAATGGAAAAAAAATTCCTTAGCCGGATTGTAAAACGATTGTCATGGCGGACCTTTTCGCTTCGACATCTGGACCCGAAGGTGCGGAGTGTTTCCAAATACCCGCTCAGTAATATAGACCGGGGTACGCGTGGAAACCAGGCATAGGGGTCATAGTTGCTTGAACAGACAAGTATCCGGCTAGCTATGTTATATTACATTGTGATAGTAAGAAACATCTTCCAGAGAGAATAGTTCCGTTAAGGGTTCCTTTCCCTGGGTGAGCATGTGTTATCGTGCATGTCCGAACTATGATTAAAAACCGTAGTATATGTGACATCTGGGGGTTCATAGTGTAATCAGTAAAAAAATCTTTAGTCCGCCGACCAAATATTCCCTTAAGAACGCTAGCTTTCGGCTTCACCTAGTCTGAGGTACACGTCTGGATGACCCGGCAGTAACAATCGCAAAGGTGCTCCCTTTATGCCCTAGCCGAACTAACGGGAATGTAGGGCATAAGCACAGGAGCCAGGCAACCCAGGTTGGCCAAAACTTAAGTCATATCGATGCATATAATGGCGAATAAAAGGTACATACGAGGAAAAGACACGTATGTGTTGAGTTTTAATGCTTGGAAAATAATAATAATAATAAGCTTCTGTACAAGAAGCCCCCAGGTATAATGGACGTACATATTTGAGGATGTGTATCTCGCAGGTGCATGGTCTAGCCGTACGAAAGCTTTAAGGCCAAAAAAAGAAAAGGCGAAAAGAGAGGAAAAAATAATGGAAACAAAAAGGGAGAAGGAGACGAACAAAGAGTTCGGCGCTAGGCGTAGAATCTTCGGAGTCTAGCCGCATTCCATGGGTTCGGCTCTAAGCGATTGTATGATGCATCACGCAGGCGGCACGCTCCTCCAGTGAGAACTTCATCAATGATGAAGGTACCCTCCCACTTGGGCTTGGGTTTGTCATTTTAATTCTCCGGTAAGCGTAGAACGAGTTCGCCAACATTATAAGTCTTGGCCTGCACTTCTCTGCTTTGATATCTTCGAGCCTGTTGTTGATAAAATGCGAAACAGGCTTTTGCGACGTCGCTCTCCTCCTCCAGGGCATCTAAGCTGTCCTAGCAATCAAGCTCGGCCTCTCTCTCTCTCTCTCTCTCTCTCTCTCTTTGTACATGCGCACTCGAGGTGAATCATGAAAAATGTCGCAGGGTAACACAGCCTCTGCGCCGTACACCATGAAGAAGGGTGTATATCCGGTAGTGCGATTGGGCGTGGTCTGCAGCCCCCAGAGTATAGAGTCGAGCTCCTCAACCTAGTGATTGTCTGATTCTTTCAAAGACCGCACTAGTCTGCGCTTAATGCCGCTCATAATAAGACCATTTGCTCGTTCGACTTGACAGTTTGTTTGTGGGTGATAGACGGAGGCGTAATCGAGCTTAATGCCTAGATTGGCACACCAGGTTTTCACCTCATTGGCTGTGAAATTAGAGCCATTATCGGTGATGACGATATGTGGAACACCATAATGGTGCACAACACCGGATATGAAGTATATCACTGGTCCGACTTCGGCCGTTTTAACTGGTTTGGCCTCTATCCACTTAGTGAATTTATCCACCATGACCAACAAATATTTTTTCTTATGGCTTCCTCCTTTAAGGGGTCCGACCATATCAAGCCCCCGGACAGCGAAAGGCCAAGTGATGGGGATTGTTTGTAGAGCGCTAGGTGGCATATGGCTTTGGTTGGATAAATGTTGGCATCCAATGCAATGTTGGACAAGGTCCTCTACATCTGCTCGGCTGTCGGCCAATAGAAACCTATACGGAAGGCCTTGCTTACAAGGGCCCGAGTCGTGGCGTGGTGACCACCGAGACCGCCATGAATTTCAGCCAAGAGCTGCCACCCCTCCTCCTTGGAGATACATCATTGAAGTACTTCGGTAGCGCTTTTCTTGTAGAGTTCTCCTTCATGGACCTTGTAGGCTTTCGAGCGCCGGACAATGCAGCGCGCCTCATTTTGATCCTCTGGGAGTTCTCACCTATTAAGGTAGGCCAAGAAGGGTTCGGTCCATGCAGCAATGACTGCCATGATAAGATGGGCTGATGGTGTTATTTCGGTGGCTGAGCCCCCTATGATATCGGTGTGTTCTTTATCTGGGGTTATAGTTGGATCCGGACTGGTGTTGCCGCTCTCCCCTTGCCACACCACAGATAGCTTAAAGAGCCTTTCCACAAAGATGTTAGGTGGGACAGGGTCGCGCTTAGCGCCAATGCGGGCAAGAACATCTGCCGCTTGATTACTTTCTCGAGCCACATGATGGAACTCGAGCCCCTCGAACCGAGCCGACATTTTGATAACAGCGTTATGGTAAGCCGCCATTTTCGGATCTTTGGCATCAAAATATCCATTTATTTGGGATATTGCGAGATTTGAATCCCCGTGCACCTCCAGGCATAGTATGCCCATGGAGACAGCCATCCCCATTGCTTCCCGGGGGGGTCCGGTAACCCCTTCGGCACTCCGTTTTTACCCGAAACCACTCGGAACTCTTCTGATGTCCGAATAACATAGTCCAATATATCAATCTTTATGTATCGACCATTTCGAGACTCCTCGTCACGTCCGTGATCTCATCCGGGACTCTAAACAAACTTCGGTCATCAAAAACATATAACTCATAGTACAAATTATCATCGGACGTTAAGCGTGCAGACCCTACGGGTTCTAGAACTATGTAGACATGATCGAAACACATCTACGATCAGTAACCAATAGTGGAACCTGGATGCTCATATTGGCTCCTACATATTCTACGAAGATCTTTATAGGTCAAACCGCATAACAATATACGTTGTTCCCTTTGTCATCGGTATGTTACTTGCCCGAGATCCAATCGTCGGTATCATCATACCTAGTTCAATCTCGTTACTGGCAAGTCTCTTTACTTTTTCTATAATGTTTCATCCCGCAACTAACTCATTAGTCACATTGCTTGCAAGGCTTATAGTGATGAGCATTACCGAGAGGGCCCATAGATACCTCTCCGAAACACGAAGTGACAAATCATATTCTTGATCTATGCCAACCCAACAAACACCTTTGGAGACACCTGTAGAGCATCTTTATAATCACCCAGTTATGTTGTGACATTTGATAGCACACAAGGTGTTCCTCCGGTATTCGGGAGTTGCGTAATCTCATAGTCTGAGGAACATTTATAAGTCATGAAGAAAGAGTAGCAATGAAACTGTAACGATCATAATGCTAAGCTAACAGATGGGTCTTGTCCATCACATCATTATCCTAATGAGGTAATCTTGTTCATCAAATTACAACACATGTCTATTGTTAGGAAACATAACCATCTTTGATTAACGAGCTAGTCAAGTAGAGGCATATTAGGGACACTATGTTTTGTCTATGTATTCAAACATGTACTGAGTTTCTGGCTAATACAATTCTAGCATGAATAATAAACATTTATCATGATATAAGGAAATAAATAATAACTTTATTATTGCCTCTAGGGTATATTTCCTTCAGTTTACATCCAGTTTTTTTCTTGGCGAAGTTTGTATCAAAAATCATCTTCTCCTGCTTAAAGAAAAAGCATCGCGTCGCCCGACATTGCTGAGGATCTCCGTTGCGTACTTACAAGAGGGCCAGAAGAAGATGGCTCCCTTGTAAATGAATCAAGCTACCTGCTTGTGTTGCTATAGTTTTGCACATACTATGATTTTATTGGTTCAAGGGGGTAGTAGTTGCGTCTCTTCCTTTCTAGGCTTTCTTAATGCATGTGCCTTTTTGAATTGTCATGCCGCATTCTCGACACATCCCACGAGCATGCTTGGATTAATTAGCCACTCCATTTCTTATATTTTTCATATGCAGCCACACACCAATTTATTTGTGATGTTTTAATTTCTTTGTTTCCTTAGGATATGTTGGGCCAACTGAGGGACTCCTGGATAAGGGGGTATCCGAACAGCCGGACTATATACTTTGGCCGGACTATTGGACTATGAAGATAAAAGATTGAAGACTTCGTCCCGTGTCCGGATGGGACTCTCCTTGGTGTGGAAGGCAAGCTTGGCGATCCGGATTATAGATCTCCTTCTCTGTAACCGACTCTGTGTAACACTAGCCCCCTCTGGTGTCTATATAAACCGGAGGGTTTTAGTCTGTAGGAGGAGACAATCAGAATCATAGGCTAGCTCCAAGGGTTTAGCCTCTACGATCTCGTGGTAGATCAACTCTTGTAATACTCATATCATCAAGATCAATCAAGCAGGAAGTAGGGTATTACCTCCATCGAGAGGGCCCGAACCTGGGTAAACACCGTGTCCCCAGTCTCCTGTTACCATTAGCCTTAGATGCACAGTTCGGGACCCCCTACCCGAGATCCGTCGGTTTTGACACCGACATTGGTGCTTTCATTGAGAGTTCCTCTGTGTCGTTGCTGCGAGGCTTGATGGATTCTCCAACCTTCAACAAACACCGTCCGGAGTGAGACTTTCCTTCCCGGACAGATCTTCGTGTTCGGCGGCTTCGCACTGCGGCCCAACTCGCTTGGCCATCTGGAGCCGATCGACAGCTACGCCCCTGGCCATCAGGTCAGGTTCGGGAACCTAAACTACATTGCCGACATCCGCGGAGACTTGATCTTCGACTGATACGGGCCCATGTCAGGAGCGCCGAACGATCACGACGTACATGACCTAGATCTGTCGTCAGACAGTATTCGGAACATCGCGCCTACTACGGCTCTGGACTTCGATCCAGAGCAGATTGTGCCTTCTGAGGACGGGTGGATGGACCCCGCCCTGGAGGTCGCACACTCATCGATGTTGGGGCCGAACACAGACTTCGCTCGTAAGGAGATCTGTGTCTCCGGACCCCCGGACTTGTCTTCGGTCGTGAGTTCCTGACCGCGTGCATCCATGCCATCGAATCTGATTGGGCCCCAATCATGGAGTTCACTGCCGCAGATATCTTTCAGCACTCGCCCTTCGGAGACGTGCTAAATTCATTGAGGTCTCTCTCTCTCTCTATCAGGAGATTCCTGGCCGAACTATGTCCGGCTTAGGTGGGAAGCAGTCGATGAAGAAAGTCGTTACCCACCCACCACCCACTTAATAGCCAATGTCGATGATTTGACCGACGTGCTTAACTTCGACTCCGAAGACATTGATGGTATAGACGACGATGCTGGAGAAGAACAAGAACCACCGCCCATAGGGCGCTGGACAGCCACCTCCTCATATGATATATATATATATATATGGTGGACACCCCCAAAGAGAACAATGGCGATGAGGCTACAGAAGATAATCCCTCAGGGAGGAAATCAAAGCACGGGCGTCATCGGCGCCGCTCTAAGCCCCGCCACAGCAATATCAGCACAGGAGACGAAAACAATCCAGATGCTGCCGAAGATGAATACAACCCTGATCAGCCTGCCTTTGAACAGGCTGAACAGAAGCACGGGTTGATCAGCCCAGAGGAACAGGCAACAGACAGATACACGGAGGATGACAACTACATGCCTCCCTCCAAAGATGAGGTGAGCCTCGGCGATGATGAATTCGGCGTGCCTAAGGATCCCATGGAGTGGGAGCGCTCCAAGCGCCGGCTCATAGCCACCGCAAAAAGCCTAAAGAAGAAGCAACAGCAGCTACAAGCAGATCAGGATATGCTAATAGACAAACGGACTAAGGCCCGGGCAGCCGAGGAATACGGACTCGACCGCCGAACACAATATTACCCAAAGCGCAGGCTACTACCTCAATTCGAGGAAGAGGAACTAAAGCCCGGACGACAGCCTAAACCCCGCCGCCAACACACTACGGCCAGGGGCTATGCGCAAGACAAAGAAAGCATAATAACAAGCACCCTGGGCACATCAGCAGCCAGGAACAGCACCTGCAAACCCTGGCACAACAAATATAAGCATCTGAAGACAAGGGACAACACCCAGGACTCGACAGTCAATATAGGAGCCCGTAGCCCTCAGCCCGTTCAGTGGGAGAAGACATTTCAAAACATGGGCCCCTCCAGCCTGAACCGCATACTTGACGGCCCATGTCAAATTCATGGTACCCCAGGAACGGAAGCCAATCATACCAATAGAGAATGCTGGGTATTTAAACAGGTCGGCAGGCAAATGCTGGAAATAGTAAGAAGGGGTCCCAGGGCAAGAAGCTCAGATCATCAAACAGCACAGGGCAAAAGAAATTTCTTCCGACAACCAAAGTCATGAACACGACAAGCACCATCCACATAGGAGCAGATGTACACTCTTCGGGATGTCACCTCAACAAAGCAAGTTGCCCGTCGTATAAAAATACGACCGGTCATCTTCGATCGACTAGACTGTCCGGCCCATATCAACCATAGGTATTCCCCTATTGGCAGTGACAACAGTCCAAACTTGCTGCACAAGGACATGGCGCGTCGGATAGCGATCGATCACTCGAGGATCGGACCCACTAAAAAACTCATTTTAGAGTGTCATAACAAGGCGCGAAGGTCATTTAGGTCCCGCCACTCTGGAGATGGTCTTCGGATCACCGAAAGATTGCCATACCGAAGAATAAATCTTCGACATTACACCTCTAGGCAGTGGCTATTCAGCACTGCCAGGATAAACTGTGACTCAACGCATTATAACACAATGCCTACGGCAACCTTAAAACACCAGATCCACGTAATGTAGTCACAATTACGGACAAGACCGAGCTTCACCTCGGCGCCGAAAAGTATCCGGCCACCTTAGTAACAGAAGCAGCGAGTCACGGCTTTTTCAATCGAACCTTGATTCGACAGCCAAACTCCCGGACACCGATAAAGGAGTCCGAACTGCTTCACTATACCTCAGCCTGATCAGGGCTCAAACAGACCCTCCGACATAAGCCGGACGGACCACATCCCACGGCTCAGCGGCTGTGCGGCACGCACACACCTTTAGCATTTTTTGCAGGTTTGCCTTTACGCATAATTGGACCGGCGACATGGAATCAGCTCGGATGCACAAAGGGGGAACCTTCACCCCACCCGAATACAATCTGGATACTACTTCGGATTTGTGCACAGCTCCCTACCACCCAGTCCCAACAGGTTCTGCCATCATGCCTCTCTTTTATAACATGCACCGTACTCATAGGCATAGCCGTATTCCCTGAATACATCATGTAGAGTCATTTGACACTTATCTGCTATCATTTCTCACCGAAATTTTGTCATCACGACATCTGAAACATCGTGTCATGCCTTAAAACGCCAGGGGCTTCATTGCGCCCGCACTATGGCAACAAAGTCCGACCACCTTCTCGGTCGTTCGGCACCCCGAACTTATAGCATCATATGCATCAGCTCCGAATCATGTCTTGGGTCATTAGTTGGGTTTGCCCGGCTCCCATGTTTTGGTACCATACATTCCGCAATATCGGCTAAGGTAGCGCTGGGAGAACTGCTGTGATTGTGTCCCGGTTCTTCCGGACGAACACCTTAGTAGAGAAAGCCGAAGACTGACTGTCATGATAAGGCAAGAGCTGGTGAGCTGTTCGAGAGATTGTAAAATCTTTAAGGATTTATTCTGCATAATGCCATAATAAAATGCAGAGTGCGAAGGATCGATCTACCTATCAGGCGCTATTAGAGACCCTCGTGCGGTCTTCCAAACACCAGGGGCTGCGCCTCCCATATTCGAATTCCTATGGCTAAGTGAGAGTAATAAAGCCCTATAGTCCGATTGCCTGGTTCGCTGTGCTGAACACCTCCTTCATGGACCCAAGAATGGCGTAAAGAGTGTTCAGGTGTATCCCGAACACCCCCGTAGTTCCCACATGGGGGCAAAAGCCAACGACTGGCCAACTCTCAAGACTAACATATAAAACGGTCGTGCAGGAATAAAATTTACACATAACAGGCACATACATAAAAGTGACTTTGTTCCACCTTACAAAGGACAGCACGACTGCCTTTAAGGAAAAATAATGTATTTTGCACGTTGCTCTGCCACAAGGTGGGCCCCTTTCAGGACACCATCATAATATAATTCGGGCTTGCGGTGCTCCTTCCCCTCCAGCGGCCCCTCGGTCATCAACTTCTCAGCATCAAGCTTCCCCCAGTGCACTTCCGCACGGGCGAATGCCATTCATGCACCTTCTATGCAAACCAACCGCTTAATGACGTCCAGCCGAGGGCAGGCACTCACAATTCGCTTCATGAGCCCAAAGAAATTGCTTGGAATGAGCTCGGCGGGCCATAACCGGATAACCAAATCCTTCATGGCTAGTTCGGCCGCCTGGTGCAGTTCGATCAGCTGCTTCAGCTGGTCGACAAACGGCACCGGATAATTCGGCGCCAAATACTGCGACAGAAGAGCTTCTCTGCAGTTTCCTTCTCCTCAGCTCGGTAGAATTGGGCAGCATCAGATATGTTGCGCGGTAGATCTGCAAACGCCCCTGGAAAAATCAGGATTCAATGGGTCACCATGAATCTTCCCTGCTATCGCATGCAAATCGCTTTGAATAAGAAAAACCCTTACCAGCCGCAATCTTTCGCGCCTCCTGAATATCCTTCAGAGCAGCCTGGGCTTCCTCACGAGCATCATTTGCGGTCTGGAGAGCTTGGACGAGTTCAAATTCTTTCAATAATAGATTCTGCTCCAAAGTCTCGCTTTTCTTCACGGCCTTCTGAAGCTCTCGTTCAGCTTCAACAACCCTGGCCTCGTGCTTCTCGCGGAGAGCCTGCTCCGCGGCTACCTTCTTTTTGGCCAAGGCAACAGCCTTCTTGAGCGCCTCAATTTCGGCATTTGCCCCTAGAGTGCGCGATATAAATGCTTTAAGTTAGACACAACTACTTACTTGTGCTAAAACTTATTAAAGTTTCAACATACCTTGTTTATCCTCCAGCTGCTTCTTCACTCAGCCGAATTCCTCTTCGGCCTGCTCCAGACTCTGCTTGAGTCCGGACACCTCCGCAATATGAGAGGAGGCAGTCGCTGCAGACGCTTGATTCATAAAGAAATAGATATATCTCATTAGCTGAGTCTCCCGCGGACGAAAATTTGATCCTCTGTCCGATTCCTGTCCTCTCCGAACAGTGTATCAGGGGCTACTATCTATACTATGCAAGTCTTCTAAAAACTCCTAAAACATACCTCCAAGCCTTTTATAAGGCTGATGCAGGATTCATTCAGTCCGCTCTCGGCGGCCTGAATCTTTTCTATCACCGCGCCCATAAGGGCGCGATGTTCATCAATGATGGAAGCGCTCTCCAGCACTGTCGATAGGCCGCCCGGCACCTTTGGTTGGACAGAGGTCGCAGGTGGAGCAGGATTGCCCCCTCCAGTCAAGATGGGCTGCCTGCCTGATCCCGGAGCCTCAAGGGTCTCCTGGACTGTGTCCGACTGTGGGCCGAATCCAAGATCGCCCCCGCCGTCGATGTTCATGGGAACCGCCGCTCCCACGTGTCCGGCCCCCGAGGTATGCCCCCCTGGCTCAGGTCCTTTTGGGACGACACCTCCGTGTCACAACCAGGCTTTGGGGAAGGGGTCCTTGGAGGTGTCTCGCTCTCCAAGGCATCAAAACTCAACGAATCCTCCGATGAGGACTGTTTGGTAGGAGACCTCGCCGGACTGTAAAAACTACGGTGCAAATCGAAATATTACACTTTAGTAAATCCGGATGCAGGGACATGTTCGGATTTCATGCACTTACGAGTTAACCAGGGGCTGGGCCCTGGGATCCCACTCCGGGCTGCTGTCGGTAGCCGTGGTGGACGCCTCGGGGATGAGTGTTCTTCCCCTCTTAGGCGAATCTGCCTCTAAGGATGAGGAGGCTTTCCTTTTCTTCCTCCCCCCCCCCCGTAGGGTACTCGTATTCTTCTTCCTCCTCGTCCTCTTCCTCCTCGTCGTCCTCTTCGAAGGAGGGATGGTCACTTGAGTCTTCGGACTTCGTGTCCGAGGCACCGCGATGACGGAGGCCGCTCCGGGTCTCCTTGGCCTTTTTGTTGGCCTCTTTCTTCGGCGCCTTGTAAGGCGCTGGGACCAGCATCTTCATCAGAAGTGGTCCGGACGGTTCTTCCGGCAACGGGGCCGGACAATGAATCTGCCCTGCCTTCTTCATCCATCCCTGAGGTAATCGTGGAAAAGCACGTTAGAAAACATCTCCATCGGGACATACCAATAAAACATGTGGATGGCCGAGACACAATGATGACTTATCGGACTTGCGGGGTGGGATAGTTGGTACCCGTGGTCCGCAGTGGAGTCCGGCCACGGTTTGCCGGACTTGAAAAGCACCTTCCAGATGTCCTTGTGCGAGGAGCCGAAAAGCTCCTGCAGGATCTGGTGCTTGGCCGGGTCATACTCCCACAAATTACAGCTTCTATGCTGACAGGGAAGGATCAGGCGGACCAGCATCACCTGGACTATGTCAACAAGCCTGATGGCCCTGTCTTCCATACCTTTAACGCATGCCTGGATTACTGACAGTTCGTCAGACGATTACCAGTTCACGCTCTTCTTAGGCCAGGACGTAACCGCAAAGGGGCTCCAGATCGAAACTCAGGAGCAGCAGCCCATTTTTTGCTGTGCGGCTCAGTGATGTACAACCACTGCTGCTGCCACTCCTTGACGGAATCATTAAAAGCACCCGTCGGCCATGTGACCTTGGGCATCCTGCTCACCATGGCGCCTCCGCACTCGGCGTGTTCGCCATTCACCACCTTGGGCTTCACATTGAAGATCTTCAGCCATAGTCCGAAGTGCGGCGAGATGCGGAGAAAGGCCTCGCACATGATGATAAACATCGAGATGTTGAGGAAGGAATTGGGGAATAGATCGTGAAAATCAATCCCGCAGTAATACATGATGCCACGAACAGAAGGGTGAAGGGCAAACCCAAGCCCACGGACGAAATGGGGGAGGAAAACGACCCTCTCATGGGGCTCCGGAGTAGGGACAATTTGTCCCACCGTCGGAAGACAGTGGCCAATTTTCTTGGCCAGATACCCGGTCGCCTGCAGTTTTTTAATATCCTTCTCTTGGACGGAGGAGGCCATCCACTTGCCTCCTGCTCCGGATCCGGACATTTTCGGAGAACCTTTGTTGGTGGGAAGATGAATGCTTGGGCGCTAGGGCTCGGGCGAAAAGAAAGGGACAAGCAGAAGGAGAAGAAGGCGTGGGTAGAAAGGGAGAGGCCTTTCCCCTTTATAGAGGCAATGAAACTTTGTGCCTCCCTGCTTGCCTAATGGAACCTGCTCGTTCCCCACTCACCGCGATTGGTGGTACCGTTGGGTTACCCACGCCCGTATTCAAGAGAACCCGCGTTAAAGGGGGCACGATCTCTGCTTTGATAAGACGTGCCAAGGAAACCGACTCGCAATATGTGCGGGAGCTGGTTGTGAAAAACGGTTCGAATAATGACCGGACCATGGCATGCTGTCAGGTTGTAAAAACTGGTCAGTAGATTAAATTTGTGACATATTGTCCTCTCTATAGTGGTATGTGGAATTTTGTCTTACAGAGCCGGACACAATTTAAGTGTTCGAACATTACTCTGGAGTATTCAGAGATGGAACCCGCCTTGCAATGCCAAAGACAATCTATGTGTCGGACTCATAGTCATGAAGCCTAGTTCAGGGGCTACTAAGGGAGTCCTGGATAAGGGGCTATCCGGACAGCCGGACTATATACTTTTGCCGGACTGTTGGACTATGAAGATACAAGATTGAAGACTTCGTCTCGTGTCCGGATGGGACTCTCCTTGGCGTGGAAGGCAAGCTTGGCAATCCGGATTATAGATCTCCTTCTGTGTAACCGACTCTGTGTAACCCTAGCCCCCTCCGGTGTCTATATAAACCGGAGGGTTTTAGTCCATAGGAGGAGACAATCAGAATCATAGGCTAGCTCCTAGGATTTAGCCTCTACGATCTCGTGGTAGATCAACTCTTGTAATACTCATATCATCAAGATCAATCAAACAGGAAGTAGGGTATTACCTCCATCGAGAGGGCCCGAACCTGGGTAAACATCGTGTCCCCAGTCTCCTGTTACCATTAGCCTTAGACGCACAGTTCGGGACCCCCTACCCGAGATCCGCCGGTTTTGACTCCGACACCAACACTTTAACCTGGGTTCGTTATTTCTTCAGGCAGCTAGTTTGATTCTACGATAACTTACACTTGTATATAAACCTGTGAGATTTCAACCAAAAGAGCGAGGTGGTATTTTATTTGATAGCAGATCATGTTCTCCTATCAAAAGAAGATGCTAGGAGAGTTGGTTTTGCTGTTTGCTACCTACTGTGTAGGTTGTGAGTTCGAACCTCAAAGAAAGGAATTTTAGTTGCTCTCTTAATGGGCTTGATCAAAGAAATTTCCTTTATGTGGACTGCGGGTTCACTAGTAGTATAGCAAAGGTTGAATTCTTTATGCAAAGGCAATGCTCAGATGAGTTGGTACCGCGGCTGTGCCCCCATCGTGGCCACCACGGTTTGAGTCCACCTAAGCACACATTTGTTTTGTTTTTTATTTATGAAACGAAAACACTTCCTGGTAAGACGTACAAAACGGAATAGAAAAGGAAGACGTAAAAAACAGTTGATTGGACGGAAAAAATGATGAAACAATCCCTCCTTTAATATTAGGTAGAGATTTAGCTAATAAATACAAGTTTTATGTATTGAAAATAATACCATCCAAAACTTTTTGAAATACGAATTCAATGTTGTAAAGTTTGTGGTATGTAAGTTATATTTTGCTAGTTAAATCTATAGTTAAAGTTTGATCCAAAATAGGAGGGACTTATAAACCCAGACGGAGAAATTGTTGGAAAATCAAGCAAGTTCATGATTAATTGTAGTAAGTAATTCATGACTAGAACAGAAAATAGCATAAACAATCTAACACACTATATGAACAATAAAACATGCACAGCAGAATCACACATGCACAACAACTACAAATTGAGATATGAACAAATCACGATGGACATACTGTTCATTAATTGCTGCGGGAGAGATGTTGTTAATGACGATGTTGTCAACTATCTGCCACTGACGGTGTTGGAGACAATGATGAGTAGCGCCGCTTGACTTGGACAGAAGATGACCTATGATGACGAACTTGAGCAGTCGCGCGGAGCGCTTTCAAAAAACCTAATTCGTCCCCTCCAAATGCAGGATCGCAAGGACGAATGGTTTTGAAGACCTACTCTCTCGAACTCTGATGCATGCCGATGTTCACGATGCAGTAGATTATGGTGGGGGGCGCAAGTTGCGAGATGAGGCAAAACCCTAGGTGTTTTTGATACGTCTTTGGCCACGGTAAGTAGCAGTATATAATAGGACCATAGGCAGTATCGTGTCACGATCATGATCTGAAACTTATTTGATTCTAAGTCGTATACTTACCACAAGAAATGATTAACTTGTTTACCAAGACATCAAAAAGTAAAATAGCAAAATGAAATCGCACCCCTGCAAGGAAACAAACCAGATTTCGGCGGACCACTCAGGCGCATGTAGCACGCATGCGCCGCCCCGAGCCCGTGCCCGAGCCAGGCCAGGCCATGTGAGTGAGCACATGCATGTGGTCTTCTATTTCTCTCCTTCACACATCACTAAGTATGGTGTAATGAACCCACTATATAATGAGGTCTCACACCTCATCAACTTCTAGGGTGATACTAAACTTTAGAACCACCATTTGCCATTTATTCATGGGCCTAGTTTGAGATTTCAGAAATTCTACAACTTCTAGGGTGGCACCAAACTATTTATAATATCCGCGAAACTATTTCTTGAATATTTTTTCGTAATTCTTACTCCACTAACACTCGACGGATCGTGATTCCCTTAAGCTTGTGACCTTGTAGGTTCAGCAAAACATAGACGTGAGTGAAGCTCCCTTTTGTTTAATGATCAATGGTAGAATCATGGACATCCATATTGATACCTATGAATACATGAATGATATTTGAGTAAACCTTTGGTTATCATTCTCTATTACCTTTACTTTGCGATACAAAACCCGAGGTGAGATATGTCAGTATGCTCTTGATTCATTCTCATGCTCACAATACCAGTCTCCTCGTTACCAGTTTTGTTGTTCTTTCTCATTGAAATATTCCGGCATCCCTGTGAACTAGTCACCTGTGTATGGCAACACAATGGTAGATGTCTTCACATGATAACCCACAAGTATAGGGGAGCACAACAATTTTTTAGGGTAGAGTATTCAACCCAAATTTATTGATTCGACACAAGGGGAGCCAAAGAATATTCGCAAGTATTAGTAGTTGAGTTGTCAATTCAACCACACCTGGAAGACTTAATATCTGCAGCAAGGTGATCAGTAGCAAAGTAGTATGGTAGTTTGATAGTAACGGTAATGGTAGCAATAGTAACAATAATAGTTTCGTAGTGTTTGTAACAACGGCAACGACAAAAGTAACTTAGCACAGATCAATATATGAAAAGCATAGGCATCGAATCAGCGATGGATAATTGTGTTGGATGATATTCATCATGCAGTAGTTATAACCTAGAGCGACACAGAACTAGCACCAATTCATCAATGTAATGTAGGCATGTCAGTACTTTAGGATGGTCCAAACGCGACAGTCCAATGAGAGACCCTTCGAAAAATTTGTGTGCGATGCATTAATCGCAAATGATGGTGTAAGACAACCATAAAAAATGAGACAAACTGTTTACAATGGTGCACACATCAAACACGATTCAGATGAGAGTTGCATGTGCGATGTGTGCCATACGGTTAATCTATACGAACTATTTGCGATGATCCAGAACAACAGAAACAGTCAGCCAAATGAGGGTGTGTGCAATATACGACATACATTTCACTGGGATGAACCTTTTGTGATTAGGAAACACAACAGAAATGGTCAGCCAGATCAAGGTGTGTGTGATGGAGGGCATATAGTTCGCTCGGATGAACTATTTGCGATGAGCCAAGACAACAGAAACAGTTCAACTGAACAAGATCTGTGTGATACGCGGTAAACAGGTTCGTCATCAGAAATGTATGCGAAGACCAATAATAACATAGAAGATGCTATTAATAAGCCATATAATTTGCTCTCTCTACAGAAGAACAATATATATATAACTGAAATAAACATCCAATTACATAAGTGACTATACGGATCATTCACACACACCTCAACAAACAATTGCATATCATTCTAAACTAGGATAAACGATCATATAGTCATCTACTTTTTGTGACACTCCCCCCACTGCTCTGTGGCTCGATCCCTCGTCTGGGGAAAGACAAAGACACTTCCTCATCTCAACGATCCTCATGTACATCTCATAGCTTGTGTACGCGTCCTTGGCCGCGTACTTGATGGTTCTTCATCCAGTCTCTGATACCAGGCAATGTGCCAGGCGATCTTGTCCTTCTTGCTCTCATCCATCATCTTCATGTAGTATGGGTTGATGACGGACGAGGCGAGGTCAACCAGGGAGTTCTGCTTGTTCTCGGTGCTGCCCCAGACCTTGTAGTGGTCACCGATGTTGACAAGATTCTTGCAGGTCAAGCCTGTAACATTGAGCGCTATTAGATCGTTGGTGGTGTCCACCCTAGCGAAACTGTAGTTGATGTTGTCAATAAACCTGGCGAAATGCTTGCAAGCCCTTGTGGCAAGGTGGTAGTGGTAGACGAGAACGTCATGTCGCATGCACAACTGGGCGATGACAACCTTCTGATCTTGCCCGGCACGACCGCCGGTGAACTCGAGGTCGAAGCCGACCATTTGGTACTTGTCCTTAGCAAGCAACTCCTCTATAGTTTGGATGGAGCTCTCCACCGAGACCGGCTCAGTCGTGTACACCACCGAGAGGCCCTTCCCCCTCACGTGCGTGTCCACTATGTGATGTGTGGTGAACTGCCCCCCCCCCTTCCCCGTTGTCGTCATCGGGCGCTGGGAGTGCCATTGGAACCATTGGATGTCCTCTCTGTATGTGTCATCGTGGGTGTGCTTATTGTGTCGTATGGCGCGAGAGATGGGGGTAAATGGCTGCAGGAATAACTGGGGGCCGGGCGGCCAGGATTCTCGGCATGTTGATGTGGCTTGAGTCTGCGTCTGTATTTCCCCAAAGAGGAAGGGATGATGCAGCACAACTACGGTAAGCATTTCCCTCAGTTATGAAACCAATGTTATCAATCTAGTAGGACATCCAAATAAACACTATGTAAATGTTGAAGGAAATATGCCCTAGAGGCAATAATAAAGTTGTTATTTCATATTTCCTTGTATCATGATAAATGTCTATTTTTCATGCTAGAATTGTATTAACCGGAAACTTGATACATGTGTGGATACATAGACAAAACACCATGTCCCTAGTATGCCTCTACTTGACTAGCTCGTTAATCAAAGATGGTTAAGTTTCCTAATCATAGGCATGTGTTGTCATTTGATGAACGAATCACATCATTAGGAGAATGATGTGATGGACAAGACCCATCTATTAGCTTAGCATTATGATTGTTCAGTTTTATTGCTACTGCTTTCTTCATGCCAAATACATATTCCTCCGACTATGAGATTATGCAACTCCCGGATACCAGAGGAATGCCTTATGTGCTATCAAACATCACAATGTAACTGGGTGATTATAAAGATGCTCTACAGGTATATCTGAAGGTGTTTGTTGGGTTGGCATAGATCGAGATTAGGATTTGTCACTCTGAGTATCAGAGAGGTATCTCTAGGCCCTCTCGGTAATGCACATCCTAAGAAGCCTTGCAAGAAATGTGACTAATGAGTTAGTTGTGGGATGATGCATTACGGAACGAGTAAAGAGACTTGCCGGTAACAAGATTGAACTAGGTATGAAGATACCGACGATCGAATCTTGGGCAAGGAACATACCAATGACAAAGGAAATAACGTATGTTCTCATAACGGTTCGACCGATAAAGATCTTTGTAGAATATGTGGCAGCCAATATGAGCATCCAGGTTCCGCTATTGGTTATTGAATGGAGAGGTGTCTCGGTCGTGTCTACATAGTTCTCGAACCCGTAGGGTCCGCACGCTTAACGTTCGATGATGATTTGTATTATATGAGTTATGTGTTTTGGTGATCGGATGTTGTTTGGAGTCCCGGATGAGATCATGGACATGACGAGAAGTCTCAAAATGGTTGAGAGGTAAAGATTGATATATTGTTTGATAGTATCCAGACACCGGAAGCCCACAAGGGGTGGTGCGCACCCCACCAGGGAAGAAGGCGGAATAGGATTAGGGGAGGGGCGGTGCCCCCCTCTTTCCTTCTCCCCCTCTCTCTTCCCCTCTTTTCCCCCTCCAGTAAAGGGAAGGGGGGCCGAATCCAACTAGGAGCCGAAGTAGGATTCCTCCTACTTGGGCGCGCCTAGGGCTATCTCCCACCCCTCCCTCCTTTATATACATGGGGAGGGGTGAGGGAGTCCTGGATTAGGGGGTGTCCGGATGGCCGGACTAAGACCTTTGGCCGGACTCCTGGACTATGAAGATACAAGATTGAAGACTCCGTCCCGTGTCCGGATGGGACTTTCCTTGGCGTGGAAGGCAAGCTTGGCGATACGATATGAAGATCTCCTCCCATTGTAACCGACTCTGTGTAAGCCTAGCCCTCTCCGGTGTCTATATAAACCGGAGAGTTTTAGTCCATAGGACGAAGAACAATCATACCATAGGCTAACTTCTAGGGTTTAGCCACTCCGATCTCATGGTAGATCTACTCTTGTACTACCCATATCATCAATATTAATCAAGCAGGAGTAGGGTTTTACCTCCATCGAGAGGGCCCGAACCTGGGTAAAAACATCGTGTCCCTTGTCTCCTGTTACCATCCGCCTAGACGCACAATTCGGGACCCCCTACCCGAGATCCGCCGGTTTTGACACCGACATTGGTGCTTTAATTGAGAGTTCCTCTGTGTCGTCGCCTTTAGGCCCGATGGCTTCTTCGCTTGTCAGTCACGATGCGGTCCGGGACGAGACTTTTCTCCCCGGACAGATCTTCGTATTCGGCGGCTTCGCACTGTGGGCCAACTCGTTTGGCCATATGGAGTAGATCGAAAGCTACGCCCCTGGCCGTCAGGTCAGGTTTGGAAGCTTAAACTACACAGCCGACATCCACGGGGACTTGATCTTCGACGGATTCGAGCCGCAACCGGGCGCGCCGCACTGTCACGATGGGCATGATTTAGCTCTGCCATCGGACAACACCCAGAGCATCGCTCAGGTGTCCGCTCCGACCATTAGCTTGGAGCCCACTGCGCCAGTCGGGGACGGACGATTGGACGCCGCCCCGGAAGCCTCTATGGCGATAGATCCGGATACCAGCCTAGTACTTTGCAAGGCCCGTGACTCGAAGGTGCCGGACTCCGATCCGGACTCCGTAAATCCCGCACCTCTTCCGATTAAGCCCGATTGGGCTTCGGTCATGGAGTTCACCGCCGCGCACGTCTTTCAGCACTCACCTTTTGGCGATATCCTGAATTCATTAAAGTCTCTCTCTTTGTCAGGAGAGCCCTGGCCGAACTACGGCCAACACAGCTGGGATGCGGACGACGAAGAAATTCGAAGCCCACCCACCACCCACTTCATAGCCACTGTCGACGATTTAACCGACATGCTCGACTTTGACTCCGAAGACATCGACGGCATGGACGCCGATGAAGGAGACGATCAAGAACCAGCACCTATAGGGAACTGGAAAGCCACCTCGTCATATGACATATACATGGTGGACACCCCTAAAGCGGGGGATGGCGAGGAGAAAATGGAGGATGATCCCTCCAAGAAGCAACCCAAGCGCCGACGTCAGCGGCGCCGCTCTAAGTCCCGCCAAAGCAAAAACGGCGATTCCGGCACCGGAGATAACAACACGCCGGACAGTGCCGAAGACAACCCCCTCCAGCAGGATTCAGTGCAGGAGGATGAAGGAGCCAACCCTCATGAGAGAGCGGCCGACAAAGAGGATGAGGACGACAATTATATGCCTCCCTCCGAAGACGAGGCAAGCCTCGATGACGACGAATTCGTCGTGCCAGAGGATCCCGTCGAACAAGAGCGTTTCAAACGCAGGCTCGTAGCCACGGCAAGCAGCCTCAAGAAGAAACAGCAGCAGCTTAGAGCTGACCAAGACTTGCTAGCCGACAGATGGACCGAAGTCCTGGCGGCCGAAGAGTATAAACTAGAACGCCCATCCAAGAGCTACCCAAAGCGCAGGCTGCTACCCCAACTTGAGGAGGAAGCAACTAAACCTACATCACCAGCGTACGATGCGCCCGATCGGCCACCCCGTGGCCGCGATAGAGAGGCCTTCAGGCCCTCGACCCAAGCCGCACCCCGGCACCGCTCAAAACATACCAGAGTACGGGGAGACGCAACAGACCTGCAAGACATCTTGGAGAATAAGGCAAGGCAAACAAGATCGATCTACGGATCGCATGGGCGCCCCGCTTCACGTGACGCTAGCCGTCACGCCGGACATAATAAGTATGGCCCGGCCGAATACAACAGACCAAGCTCGTCCGAGCTGCGTCGTGATATAGCCCAGTACAGGGGCGCCGCACACCCACTATGCTTCACAGACGAAGTAATGGATCATCAAATCCCCGAGGGCTTCAAACCCGTAAACATCGAATCATACGATGGCACAACAGATCCTGCGGTATGGATCGAGGATTATCTCCTTCATATCCACATGGCCCGTGGTGATGATCTACACGCCATCAAATACCTCCCGCTCAAGCTTAAAGGACCAGCTCGACATTGGCTTAACAGCCTGCCAGCGGAGTCAATTAGTTGTTGGGAGGACCTGGAATCCGCATTCCTTGACAACTTCCAGGGCACGTATGTGCGACCACCAGACGCCGATGACCTAAGCCACATAATCCAGCAGCCAGAGGAATCGGCCAGACAATTCTGGACACGGTTCCTAACCAAGAAAAACCAAATAGTCGATTGTCCGGACGCCGAGGCCCTTGCAGCCTTCAGGCACAACATCCGAGACGAATGGCTTGCCCGGCACCTAGGACAGGAAAAGCCGAAATCTATGGCAGCCCTCACGACACTCATGACCCGCTTTTGTGCGGGAGAAGACAGCTGGCTAGCTCGTAGCAATAACATAACCAAGAGCCCCGGCAATTCGGATACCAAGGACAACAACGGCAGGTCACGTCGCAACAAGCATAAGCGCCGCATTAACGGTGACAATACTGAAGATACGGCAGTCAATGCCGGATTCAGAGGCTCTAAACCGGGTCAGCGGAAGAAGCCATTCAAAAGAAACCCTCAGGGCCCATCCAGCTTAGACCGGATACTCGATCGCTCGTGCCAGATACACGGCACCCCCGAACAGCCAGCCAATCACACCAACAGGGATTGTTGGGTGTTCAAGCAGGCAGGCAAGTTAAGTGCCGAAACCAGAGACAAGGGGCTACATAGCGATGACGAGGAGGGGCCCCGGCCGCCGAACAACAAAGGACAGAAGGGATTTCCCCCGCAAGTTCGGACGGTGAACATGATATACGCAACCCACATCCCCAAAAGGGAGCGGAAGCATGCTCTCAAGGACGTCTATGCGTTGGAGCCAGTCGCCCCAAAGTTCAACCCATGGTCCTCCTGCCCGATCACCTTCGATCGAAGGGACCATCCCACCAGCATCCGTCACGGCGGATTCGCCGCATTGGTCCTAGACCCAATTATCGACGGATTTCACCTTACCAGAGTCCTAATGGACGGCGGCAGTAGCCTGAACCTGCTTTACCAGGACACAGTGCGAAAAATGGGCATCGATCCTTCAAGGATTAAACCCACAAAGACAACCTTCAAAGGTGTCATACCAGGTGTAGAGGCCAGCTGTACAGGCTCGGTTACACTCGAAGTGGTCTTCGGATCCCCGGATAACTTCCGGAGCGAGGAGTTAATCTTCGACATAGTCCCATTCCGCAGCGGCTATCACGCCCTGCTTGGACGAACCGCATTTGCAAAATTCAATGCGGTGCCGCACTACGCATATCTCAAGCTCAAGATGCCAGGACCTCGCGGAGTCATCACGGTAAACGGAAACACCGAACGCTCTCTCCGAATGGAGGAGCACACGGCGGCCCTGGCGGCGGAAGTACAGAGTAGCCTCTCAAGGCAGTTCTCCAATCCAGGCGTCAAACGTCCGGACAACGTCAAGCGAGCCCGAAGTAACCTACAACAAATCCGGCTGGCACGTTCCGAGCAAGCATAGCAGTGCGGCCCCAACCCCAGCCCCCGCCAAATGGCGATACTGGTACCACGCGTACATAATTACGCCTTAGAGATACCATGGGCATAAGGGGAGGGGCACAACAACGGCACGCCCAGAATGCGGCTCAACCGCACTAAGGGGCTCCCTATTTCGCCGTTTTCCTTTTTACACACTTTCAGGACCCAACTATTCGGAAGGCCTGTCCGGCAATACACTCGCCGAACCCACGATGCAACAGCCAGGGAGAGAGCAAGCCACGTCAAAAGTCCAGGTGGTCTCTATAACGAGTTTAATACCTGTTTTACTTACAATCCCGCAGCTTGCCCCTGGAGGGGAACATGTCAAATACTCCCATCTCTTGCTTACCGCACTTCTTGTATCGTTCTGCTTTCGCAGCAGCCCTTTTTTAATAAACAATATATAGCTCTTACCTATTATTGTACTTATCTATTTTTTATATACAAATATGTTCAGTCATGACATTCTGCAACCGTACACTTTGGTGCGGACAATACACCAGGGGCTTACAACACCCCATAACATGGTGTGAGAAGACCGAACACTCTCACGAGTGCGGCACCCCGAACTTATAGCACTATATGCATCGGCTCCGAATCATGTCTTTGGTCAATAGTTGGGTTTGCCCGGCTCCCATGTTTTGGTACCTTACGTTCCGCATTGTTGGCTAAGGTAGCGCTGGGAGAACTACTGCGATTGTGCCCCAGTTGAGCTGGGTTAACACCTCAGTAGAGAAAGCTAAAACTGACTATCATGATAGTGCGAGAGACCGGTCGCTGTTCGCGAGGTTTCTTCGAGTCCTTAAAGACTTATGCCGCTTCGAGCGAGGAACCGGACTTATCCGGCCTAGGCGTGGATAGCGCCCCGAACTCGGTCTTCCGAATACTAGGGGCTTCGCCGAAATTTAAAATTATAGAATTCTATGGCTAAGTGAGAGTGATAAAGCATTATAAGTCCGACGGCCTGGTTCGTTGTGCTGAACGCCTCCCTAGATGGACCCAAGAATGGGAACAAGAGCGCTCAGGTTTATCCCGAACACCCCAGCACTCGTGGCATGGGGGTCGAAGCCGACGACTTGCATCTCTCAGATTTGATAAACGGCCGCACAGAATGTAATATTTTAAATTAACAAGCGTTGCTTAACACATATGAACAAAGCTTCAGCGTATAGGATAACAAATGCGAGTCTACTCAAAAATTACATCTTTGGAGCACTCATCCGCTATACGGCGGGCACCCTTCAGAACGCCATTATAATACATCTTGGGCGTACGATACTCCTTGCCCGGCGGTGGTGCGTCCGTCAACAGCTTCTCCGCGTCTAGCTTGCCCCAGTGCACCTTAGCACGGGCAAGGGCCCGACGGGCACCTTCAATACACACGGAGCGCTTGACGACCTCAATCCACGGACACGCGTCCACCAGCCGCCGCACCAGACCGAAGTAGCACCCAGGCATGACTTCTCTAGGCCACAGCCGAGCTATGAGGCCCTTCATGGCTTGTTCGGCCACCTTGTGGAGCTCGACTAGCTGCTTCAGCTGGCCGCTCAGGGGCACCGGATGTTCGGTCTCAGCATACTGAGACCAGAACACTTTTTCCGTTGAGCTCCCCTCTTCGTCTCGGTAGTATGCGGCGGCATCAGACACACTACAGGGCAGATCGACGAACGCTCCTGGAGAGCTCCGGATTCGGGTAAGTAGCAGATAATTAACTTTTATATTTTTGCTTTGCATAAAGAATGCCTTACCCGCCGCTATCTTCTTCATCACCTCGATCTCCTGAAGGGCCTTCTGGGCTTCGGCCTTAGCGGTCTTGGCACTCTCAAGAGCCAAGGCAAGCTCGGACTCTCGAGTCTTCGAGTCACGCTCCAAACTCTCGTGTTTTTCCACGAGAGCCTGGAGCTCTTGCTGCACCTCCGCCACCCGCGCCTCCTGCTTCTCTCGCTCGGTGCGCTCCAAGGACGCACTCTTTTCGGCCTTGGAGACCGCCTCCTTCAGGGTCGCCACCTCGGTCGTGGCTCCTGCAACATTAACGTTGGTCATGTTATTATTTTGCAACCAAGTATTTCTATATACATTTACAGGAGGTGCTATGTACCCTCTTTATCCTCGAGCTGCTTCTTGGCACGGCCGAGCTCGCTCTCGGACCGTTCGAGGCTTTCCTTCAATGCATTGACCTCCACAGTCAGTGCGGCAGAGGTCAGCAGCGCAGCCTGCATTCCCATATTGCCATATTTCTATTAGACTCCTGCGTATATCTTTTTAGATCCTCAACTTGGCTTTTCTTTCCGAACACCGAACTGAGCATCAGGGGCTACTGTCTATGCGGTAATATTTTTTATATGTTTTTGAACACATACCTCAAAGCCCGTTAACAGGCTTGTACAGGCTTCCGTCAGCCTGCTCTTGGCGGACTGAACCTTCTGAATCACCGCACTCATAATAGTGCGGTGTTCCTCGTTGATGGAGGCGCCGTTAAGCGCCTCCAGCAAATTGTCCGGCACCTCCGGATGGACGGAAGTCGCCGGCATCGCAGGCTTGCCCTTCTTATGAAGGCGCCGCCTGTCGGACTCTGGAACCGCTGATGGTTCCGGAGCAGTGTCCGGCCTGGGGCCGGACTTAGATCCCTCTGGGGCTTTACCCCCTTCGGGCCTGTAGTCCGGGAGATCGCCTTGTGGCGCCTCCAGGACCACCTCCTCCTGGTTTAGTCCCTTTCGGGACCCCACCTCGGCGTCGTCCGCAGGGAGCGGGGAGGAGGCCGTCGGAAGCGAAGCGCTGTTCACATCCGAAGAATTCAGGGAGCCGCTTGATGAATCACCGAGCTGAGCTCTGGGCGGATTGCATGATTAAAATTCGGCGTTAGACATTACCAAATAATAGAAGAGCGCCATGAGTCATTCGGGTAACCGGACACTTACGACTTTGCCAGGGGCTTGACCCTGGATGGCCATTCCTCCCCGCCGTCTTCGGCATCGGAGGCGTAGTCCGGCAGATGGGTCTTCCCCTTCTTGGACCCTCCGGCCTCCCCAGTTGGGGCGGCCTTCCTTTTCTTTCCTCCCCCCGTTGGAGGGGGAGAGGCTTCTTCTTCTCCTTCCTCCTCCTTGTCTTCCAAAGTGGAGGGCACGTCGGGATTGTCGGGCGATGAATCGGACACCACCGGGCGTCGGAAACTCTTTCGGGTCCCCGTGGCCTTCTTCTTGGCCTTTTTCTCCGACGCCACGTGAGGTGCCGGAACCAGTAGCTTCGCTAAGCGTGCGTCTACTGGGCCTTCGGGCAAAGGGGCCGGACAGTCAAACTGTCCGGATGTCCTCTTCCAGTCCTGTGAAAGGAACGGGAGTTTAGATCCCACATAAAGTCACACTATGAAATTCGGGTATCCCGTAAGGGACTAAATGTAAGCTTACTTCGGAGGCTTGACGTTTGGCGCAGAATCCGCGATCCTCGGTGACGGGAGGGGAGACCTCGGAACTCTTGAAAAGCACCTTCCAGGCGTCCTCGTGCTTCGTTTCGAAGAGCCGGGATAGAGTCTGGTGCTGGGTCGGGTCGAACTCCCACAAATTGAAGTCTCGTTGTTGACACGGGAGGATCCGGCGGAAGAGCATGACCTGGACTACATTGACAAGCTTGACCTTCTTGGTCACCAGGTCTTGGACGCAGGTTTGGAGTCTGGTCACCTCTTCCGGATTGCCCCACGACAGGCCCGTCTCTTTCCAAGATGTGAGCCGGGTGGGGATGCCGGATCGAAATTCGGGGCGTCACGCGGCTCGGTGATATAGAACCACCCCGATTGCCACCCTTTGATGGTTTCTACGAAGGCACCCTCGATCCAAGTGACGTTGGCCATCTTTCCCACCATAGCACCTCCGCATTCTGCTTGTCGGCCTTTCACAACCTTCGGCTTGACGCTGAAGATCTTCAGCCATAGGCCAAAGTGAGGCTGGATGTGGAAGAAGGCCACACACACGACGATAAACGCCGAGATATTGAGGATGAAGTTCGGGGCCGGATCGTGGAAGTCCAGGCCGTAGTAGAACATGAGCCCCCGGACGAACGGGTGAAGAGGAAAACCCAGTCCGCGGAGGAAATGGGGAAGAAAAACAACCCTCTCATGGGGCCTGAGGGTGGGGATGAGTTGCCCCACATCTGGAAGCCGGTGCGCGATGTCGTCAGACAAGTATCCGGCCTTCCTCAGCTTTTTGATTTGCCCCTCCGTGACGGAGGAGGCCATCCATCTACCTCCCGCTCCGGACATGGTTGGAGTGTTGGGGAACGTTGCAGAAAATTAAAATTTTTCCTACGGTTTCACCAAGATCCATCTATGAGTTCATCTAAGCAACGAGTCTAGGGAGAGAGTTTGCATCTACATACCACTTGTAGATCGCGTGCGGAAGCTTGCAAGGTGATGATGTAGTCGTACTCGACGTGATCCAAATCACCGATGACCTGCGCCGAACGGACGGCACCTCCGCGTTCAACACACGTACGGAACAGCCACGTCTCCTCCTTCTTGATCCAGCAAGGA
This sequence comes from Triticum aestivum, assembly GCF_018294505.1. Lineage (NCBI taxonomy): Eukaryota > Viridiplantae > Streptophyta > Magnoliopsida > Poales > Poaceae > Triticum > Triticum aestivum. The sequence continues at coordinate 96,943,413 of NC_057813.1, read as the reverse complement.
AGGGAGGAGAGGTTGAGGGAGATGGCACCAGCAGTAGCACAACGGCGTGGTGTTGGTGGAGCTGCAGTACTCCGGCAGAGCTTCGCTAAGCACTATGGAGGTGGAGGAGGTGTTGGGGAGGGAGAAGGAGGCAACCAAAGGCCAGGGCGTTCAGGTATGAAGTCCCTCCTCTCCCCCCACTATATATAGGGGTGCCAAGGGGGGGTGGCCGGCCCTAGGAGATCAAATCTCCTAGGGGGTGCGGCGGCCAAGGGGGGTTTTCCCTCCCCCCAAGGCACCTAGGAGGTGCCTTACCCTCCTAGGACTCTTGCCCCCCTTGAACCCTAGGCGCATGGGCCTATGTGGGGCTGGTGCCCTTGGCCCATTAGGCCAAGGCGCACCCCCACACAGCCCATGTGGCCCCCCGGGACAGGTGGACCCACCCGGTAGACCCCCGGGACCCTTCCGGTGGTCCCGGTACAATACCGATAACCCCGAAACTTGTCCCGATGCCCGAAACAGGACTTCCCATATATAAATCTTTACCTCCGGACCATTCCGGAACTCCTCGTGACGTCCGGGATCTCATCCGGGACTCCGAACAACATTCGGGTTACTGCATATACATATCCCTATAACCCTAGCGTAACTGAACCTTAAGTGTGTAGACCCTACGGGTTCGGGAGACATGCAGACATGACCGAGACTCTCTCAGTCAATAACCATCAGCGGGATCTGGATACCCATGATAGCTCCCACATGCTCCTCGATGTTGTCATCGGATGAACCACTATGTCGAGGATTCGATCAAACCCTGTATGCAATTCCCTTTGTCAATCGGTACGTTACTTGCCCGAGACTCGATCGTCGGTATCCCAATACCTTGTTCAGTCTCGTTTCCGGCAAGTCACTTTACTCGTACCGTAATGCATGATCCCGTGTCCAACACCTTGGTCACATTGAGCTCAATATGATGATGCATTACCGAGTGGGCCCAGAGATACCTCTCCGTCATACGGAGTGACAAATCCCAGTCTCGATCCGTGTCAACCCAACAGCTACTTTCGGAGATACCTGTAATGCACCTTTATAGTCACCCAGTTACGTTGTGATGTTTGGTATACCCAAGGCACTCTTATGGTATCCGGGAGTTACACGATCTCATGGTCGAAGGAAGAGATACTTGACACTTGCAAAGCTCTAGCAAAACGAACTACACGATCTTTTATGCTATGCTTAGAATTGGGTCTTGTCCATCACATCATTCTCCTAATGATGTGATCCCGTTATCAATGACATCCAATGTCCATAGTCAGGAAACCATGACTATCTGTTGATCACAACGAGCTGGTTAACTAGAGGCTTACCAGGGACATTGTGTGGTCTAAGTATTCACACGTGTATTACGATTTCCGGATAATACAGTTATAGCATGAATAAAAGACAATTATCATGAACATTGAAATATAATAATACTTTTATTATTTCCTCTAGGGCATATTTCCAACATGGAGAAGGTTGAGGTGGGAAGTGCGGGCTTGGGCGCTGGAGCTCGAGCACGCAAGGACAGATAAGCAGAAGAGGAAGAAGGCGTGAATGGAAAGGGCGGATTCTTCTCCCCTTATATGGGCGGCCAAAACTACGAGCCCCCCACCGGCCTAATAAAACTCGCTTATCTCCCAAGCGCCGCGGTTAATGGCGCGGTTGGGTTACCCACGCCCGTATTGATGAGAATCCCGGAATAAGGGGACATGATCTCTGCTTTGACAAGACGTGCAAAGGAAACCGCCTCGCTAAACGCGCTGAGGTGGAACAGTAAAATGAATAAAAGCCCGGCCATGGCATGATGTCACACCGCGGAATACGTCAGCAGATCCGATTGATGCAAATATTATTCTCTCTATGGTGGAATGTGGAACTTATTTTGCAGAGCCGGACACTACCCTGGTGTTCAACATCTTCTATGGAATATTCGGAGGAGGAACCCGCCTTGCAATGCCAAAGACAACTTGCGCTCCGGACTCGTCGTCATTGAAGCCTGGTTCAGGGGCTACTGAGGGAGTCCTGGATTAGGGGGTGTCCGGATGGCCGGACTAAGACCTTTGGCCGGACTCCTGGACTATGAAGATACAAGATTGAAGACTCCATCCCGTGTCTGGATGGGACTTTCCTTGGCGTGGAAGGCAAGCTTGGCGATACGATATGAAGATCTCCTCCCATTGTAACCGACTCTGTGTAACCCTAGCCCTCTCCGGTGTCTATATAAACCGGAGAGTTTTAGTCCATAGGACGAAGAACAATCATACCATAGGCTAGCTTCTAGGGTTTAGCCACTCCGATCTCATGGTAGATCTACTCTTGTACTACCCATATCATCAATATTAATCAAGCAGGAGTAGGGATTTACCTCCATCGAGAGGGCCCGAACCTGGGTAAAAACATCGTGTCCCTTGTCTCCTATTACCATCCGCCTAGACACACAGTTCGGGACCCCCTACCCGAGATCCGCTGGTTTTGACACCGACAAGGGGGCGCCTAGAACACACATCAATTGTTCCAAGCCGTGTGCGGTGCCCCCCTCCACAGTTTACGCTTCTGGTCATATTCTCATAGTGCTTAGGCGAAGCCCTGCGCGGATCACTTCACCATCACCATCACTTCACCGTCATGCTGACACAAATCTCCCTTGACACTATGTTGGATCAAGAGTTTGAGGGAAGTCATCGAGCTGAACGTGTGTAGAACTCGGAGGTGATGTATGTTCGGTACTTGATCGGTCAGAACAAGAAGAAGTTTGATTACATCAACCGCTTTAACAAACGCTTCTGCTTTTGGTCTATGAGATTACGTGGACACACTTGATAACCCACAAGTGTAGGGGATTGCAACAGCTTTCGAGGGTGAAGTACAACCCAAATTTATTGATTCGACACAAGGGGAGCCAAAGAATATTCTTGAGTATTAGCAGTTGACTTGTAAATTCAACCACACCTGGATAACTTAGTATCTACAACAAAGTATTTAGTAGCAAGAGTGGTATGATAGTAATGGTAACAGTAGCAACAGAAAAGATAAATGTTTTTTGGGTTTTTGTAGTAGTTGTAACAGTGGCAACGGAAAAGTAAATAAGCGAAGAACAATATGTGAAAAGCTCGTAGGCAATGGATCAGTGATGGATAATTATGCCGGATGCGATTCCTCATGCAATAGTTATAACATAGGGTGACACAGAACTAGCTCCAATTCATCAATGTAATGTAGGCATGTATTCCGTAAGTAGTCATACGTGCTTATGGAAAAGAACTTGCATGACATCTTTTGTCCTACCCTCCCGTGGCAGCGGGGTCCTAGTGGAAACTAAGGGATATTAAGGCCTCCTTTTAATAGAGAACTGTACCAAAGCATTAGCACATAGTGAATACATGAAGTCCTCAAACTACGGTCATCACCGAGAAGTATCCCGATTATTGTCACTTCGGGGTTGTCGGATCATAACACATAATAGGTGACTATAGACTTGCAAGATAGGATCAAGAACACACATATATTCATGAAAACATAATAGGTTCAGATCTGAAATCATGGCACTCGGGCCCTAGTGACAAGCACTAAGCATAGCAAAGTCATAGCAACATCAATCTCAGAACATAGTGGATACTAGGGATCAAACCCTAACAAAACTAACTTGATTACATGGTAAATCTCATCCAACCCATCACCGTCCAGCAAGCCTACGATGGAATTACTCACACATGGCGGTGAGCATCATGAAATTGGTGATGGAGGATGGTTGATGATGACAACGGCGACGAATCCCCCTCTCCGGAGCCCCGAACGGACTCTAGATCAGCCCTCCCGAGAGAGATTAGGGCTTGGCGGCGGCTCCGTGTCGTGAAACGTGATGAAACTTTCTCCTTGATTTTTTTCTCCCCGAGACGGTATATATGGAAATGGAGTTGAGGTCGGAGGAGGTCCGGGGGGCCCACGAGATAGGAGGGCGCGCCCCTAGGGGGCGCCCCCTGTCTCATGGACAGCCCGTGGGCCCCCTGGCGTTGATTCTTTCGCCAAAAATTCTTATTTATTCTGAAAAGTGCCTCCGTGGATTTCCAGGACATTCCGAGAACTTTTCTTTTCTATATGTAAAACAACATCATGGTATTTCTGCTGAAAACAGCGTCAGTCCGGGTTAGTTTCATTCAAATCATGCAAGTTAGAGTCCAAAACAAGGGCAAAAGTGTTTGGAAAAGTAGATACGTTGGAGACGTATCAACTCCCCCAAGCTTAAACCTTTGCTTGTCCTCAAGCAATTCAGTTGACAAACTGAAAGTGATAAAGAAAAACTTTTACAAACTCTGTTTGCTCTTGTTGTTGTAAACATGAAAAGCCAGCATTCAAGTTTCAGCAAATATTATGAACTAACCATACTCACAATAACACATAGGTCTCACAATTACTGATATCAATAGCATAATCAGCTAGCGAGTCATAATAATAAAACTTGGATGACAACACTTTCTCAAAATAATCATAACATGATATAACAAAATGGTATCTCGCTAGCCCTTTCTGAGACCGCAAAACATAAATGCAGAGCACCTTTAAAGATCAAGGACTGACTAAACATTGTAATTCATGGTAGAAGAGATCTAGTCAAGTCATACCCAATATAAACCAGTAATAATGAATGCAAATGACAGTGTGCTCTCCAGCGAGTGCTTTTAATAAGAAGGATGATGACTCAACATAAAAGTAAATAGATAGGCCCTTCGCAGAGGGAAGCAGGGATTTGTAGAGGTGCCAGAGCTCGATTTTAAAATAGAGATTGAATAACATTTTGAGCGGCATACTTTCGCTGTCGATGCAACAACTATGAGATGGTTGTATCTTCCATACTACATGCATTATAGGCAGTTCCCAAACAGAATGGTAAATGTTTATACTCCCCCAACCACCAACAAGCATCAATCCATGGCTTGCTCGAAACAACGAGTGCCTCCAACATACAACAGCCCTGGGGGAGTTTTGTTTAATTATTTTGATTTGCTTTGATCTTTTTGGATCATGGGACTGGGCATCCCGGTTACCGGCCCTTTCTCGTGAATGAGGAACGGAGTCCACTCCTCTGAGAATAACCCACCTAGCATGGAAGATATAGGCAGCCCTAGTTGAAACATGAGCTGCTCGAGCATACAAAACAGAATTTCATTTGAAGGTTTGGAGTTTGGCACATACAAATTTACTTAGAACGGCAGGTAGATACCGCATATAGGAAGGTATAGTGGACTCATATGGAACAACTTTGGGGTTTAAGGAGTTTGGATGCACAAGCAGTATTCCCGCTTAGTACAAGTGAACGCTAGCAAAAGACTGGGAAGCGACCAATTGAGAGAGCGACAACAGTCGTAAGCATGCATTAAAATTAATTCACACTGGATACAAGCATGAGTAGGATATAATCTACCATGAACATAAATATCATGAAGGCTACGTTGATTTGATTCAACTACATGCATGAACATGTGCCAAGTCGAGTCACTCAATTCATTCAAAGGAGGATACCATCCCATCATATCACATCATAATCATTCTAATAGCGTGTTGGCACGCAAGGTAAACCATTATAACTCATAGCTAATCAAGCATGGCACAAGCAACTATAATCTCTAAATGTCATTGCAAATATGTTTACTTCATAATAGCTGACTCGGGAACGATGAATCATCATATTTACAAAAACAAGAGAGGTCGAGTTCATACCAGCTTTTCTCATCCCAATAAGTCCATCATATATCGTCATTATTGCCTTTCACTCGCATGACCGAACAATGTCTATAATAGTAGGAGTGCACGTGCATTGGACTAAGCTGGAATCTGCAAGCATTCAACTCAAGAGAGAAGACAAGTAATATGGGCTCTAAATATAAATAATCAATCATGCATATGAGAGCCACTAAACATTTTCAATATGGTCTTCTCGACCCCCAGAAGAAAGAAAAGGAAATAAAACTATTTACACGGGAAAGCTCCCAACAAGTAAAAGAAGAACAAGAAATCTTTTTGGGTTTTCATTTTAATTTCTACTACGTGCAGAGAAATTAAACTAACTAATTTTTTTGGTTTTTCTTAAGGTTTATCAAACACACAAGAAGAAAACTAGAAAAAGAGATTTAAACTAACATGGATAATACAATGAAAGAGTATGAGCACCAATGACTAGTGTGTGAACATGAATTTAAAGTCGGTGAGAAATACGTACTCCCCCAAGCTTAGGCTTTTGGCCTAAGTTGGTTTAATACCAAGGACCGCCTGGCTGATATCCATAAGTGAAACTGGGATTGTACTGAGATGCAGAGGCAACGGCCTCCTGGGCAGCAGCGTGTTGGCGAGCTGCCTCCATTCCCCTCTCATATTCAGTGGCTTCTTCCCTGGTGATAACATATCCTCCTCTTGCCAGATAATCAAAAAGGTAGGGAGCAGTAAGAGTGACAGGGACGACGTTGCGTCTATCATAGATTAGTCGATAATGGAGGAATTGTTCATTCCTCTCAAGAAATTGATGATCAAACATAGCTTCTTTATCTAAATAAATAGGAGGTACAATCATATCCCCCTCTCATGGAGCTATATTAAGAAAATTTGCCACACGGGTTGCATAAATTCCTCCAAAGAAATTTCCCTTTTTACTATTATTATGCAACCTATGTGCAACTATTGCAGCCAAGTTATAACCTCTGTAACCAGACACGGCACTCTTGAGGACACAAAGATCAGGAGCACACAAGTGACTTACTTCGTCCTTACCGTTAATGCATTTACCAAAAAAGAGAGCAAAGTAATGTATAGCAGGAAAATGAATGTTCCCTATGGTAGCTTGTGCTACGTCCCTAGATTCTCCCACAGTAATACTAGCAAGAAAATCTCTAAATTCAGATTTGCGAGGATCATTGATATTACCCCACTGAGGGAGTTTGCAAGCAGTTGTGAAGTCCTCTAAATCCATGGTATAAGATGTATCATAAATATCAAACATGACGCTAGGATAATTACGCGAAGAAATATATTCAAACCTCCGCACAAAGGAATCAGTCAAATGATAATATTGAGGACACTTATCTTGTAAGAAGTCCTCCAGCTCGGCATTATGCACATACGCGTCAAATTCCTCCTTGAAGCCTGCTTCGACCATAAAATGATCGGATGGCCACTCACAAGCCCGTACATATGCATCCCTCGGCAATTTAACATCTTGCTCTCGTATAGCAATCCTTGGCCCTTTCTTTGCCGAGGAACCACCTTGGTACATTCTTCTAAGCATATTTCTTTTTCTGAAAATTTCTGAAATTTTAGTAACTTCAAAATAAAAGTGCATAAAACTAAACAAGATTGATAGCAACTACTCCTACAAGTGCCTAGAGCATATATCATGCATTGGGATTGCTTGGGACCTCAAAAATTTAACATGCAAGCTCAAGAACAAGGTCACCAAGGCAGAAAGGATTTGCAATGAATAAAGCACTAGAACAGAAACTAATTGGACCAATGGAGGAGTCACATACCAAGCAACAATCTCCCAAAGCAGTTTTGCGAATGGAGCTTTGAGCTAAGAGATCGAAAATCACAGCAAAACGAGCTAGAACTCGGGCTTGAGCTGGATGGGGATTTTTTTGGGGTAGAAGATGAAGTGTGTGGGTGCTAGCATAAGTGGAGGGGAGTCACCAGGGGCCCACGAGACAGGGGGCGCACCCTACAGGGGGGGCGCCCTCCTCTCTCGTGGCCTGGTGCTTGGCCCTCCTGCAGTGTTTTCAATGACTAAAATCCCCAAATATTCCAGAAAAAGACCTAATAAATTTGCAGGGCATTTGGAGCACTTTTATTTTCGGACTATTTTTTTATTGCACGGATAAATCAGAAAACAGACAGATAATACTAATTTTGCTTTATTTATTCTAAATAACAGAAAGTAAAAGGAGGGTACAGAAGGTTGTGCCTTCTAGTTTCATCCATCTCGTGATCATCAAAATGAATCCACTAACAGGGTTGATCAAGTCTTGTTAACAAACTCATTCCGAATAACACGGAACCGGAGAAATTTCGAATAACACTAAGTTACCTCAACGGGGATATGAAAATCCCCAACAATAAGAATATCATACTTTTTCTTGATAGTAGGGAGAGGAAATTCAAGACATCCAAAAATGATAGTTGGAACTTTTTCAATAGAATTGATGCTATGAACTTGAGATTGTTTCCTCGGAAAGTGTACCGTATGCTCATTACCATTAACATGAAAAGTGACATTGCCTTTATTGCAATCAATAACAGCCCCTACAGTATTAAGAAAAGGTCTACCAAGGATAATAGACATACTACCGTCCTCGGGAATATCAAGAATAACAAAGTCCGTTAAAATAGTGACATTTGCAACCACAACAGGCACATCCTCACAAATACCGACAGGTATAGCAGTTGATTTATCAGCCATTTGCAAGCATATTTCAGTAGGTGTCAACTTATTCAATTCAAGTCTACGATATAAAGAGAGAGGCATAACACTAACACCGGCTCCAAGATCACATAAAGCAGTTCTAACATAATTTCTTTTAATGGAGCATGGTATAGTTGGAACACCCGGATCTCCAAGTTTCTTTGGTATTCCACCCTTAAAAGTGTAATTAGCAAGCATGGTGGAAATTTCAGCTTCCGGTATCTTTCTTTTATTTGTGATGATATCCTTCATATATTTAGCATAAGGATTTGCTTTAAGCATATCAGTTAAGCGCATACGTAAGAAAATAGGTCTAATCATTTCAGCAAAGCGCTCAAAATCCTCATCATCCTTTGACTTGGATGGTTTAGGAGGAAAGGGCATGGGTTTCTGAACCCATGGTTCTCTTTCTTTACCGTGCTTCCTAGCAACAAAATCTCTCTTATCATAACATTGATTCTTTGATTGTGGGTTATCAAGATTAACAACAGGTTCAATCTCTACATCATTGTATTTGCTAGGTTGAGCATCAACATGAACATTATCATTAACATTATCACTAGGTTCATGTTCATCACTTGATTGCGTTTCAGCATCAGAAATAGAAATATCATTGGGATTCTCAGGTGTTTCTACATTAGGTTCACTAGAAGTTTGCAAAGTCCTATCATTCTTCTTTTTCTTCTTCTTCTTAGAAGAACTAGGAGCATCTAGATTATTTCTCTAAGAATCTTGCTTGATTCTCTTAGGGTGGCCTTCAGGATACAAAGGTTCCTGAGTCATTCTACCAGTTCTAGTAGCCACTCTAACAGCAAAGTCATTTTTATTATTCAATTCATCAAACAAATTGTTTTGAGCTTTGAGTACTTGCTCAGCTTGAGTAGCAACCATAGAAGTATATTTGCTAACGCGGTGAAGTTCATCTTTAACTCTAGCCAGATTATCACCTACACATCCTATCTCGAAAGCATTATTCTTTAACTCTCTACCAACATAAGCATTAAAACTTTCTTGTCTAGCCACAAAGTCATCAAATTCATCTAAGCATGGGCTATGAAATTTAGTAGAGGGTATTTCAACTTTATCGTATCCATAGAGAGAATTTACCTTTACTACCTGTGTCGGGTTATCAAGACAATGTAGTTCTTCAGGCGGTATATTAAGACCATGTATTTCTTCAATAGGTGGTAAATTCTTAACATCTTCAGCTTTAATACCTATTTCTTTCATTGATTTCTTTGCCTCTTGCATATCTTCAGGACTGAGAAATAAAACACCTCTCCTCTTCGGAGTGGGTTTAGGAATAGGCTCAGGAGTTGGCTCAATTGGTTTAGGAATTACTTCAGGAATTGGCTCGGGAAGAGTCCAATTATTTTCATTAGTCAACATATTATTCAATAGTATTTCAGCTTCGTCGACTGTTCTTTCCCTGAAAACACAACCAACACAACTATCCAAGTGGTCCTTGGAAGCATCGGTAAGTACATTATAAAAGATATCAAGTATTTAATTTTTCTTAAGATGATGATCATGCAAAGCATAAAGCAACCGGAGAAGCCTCCCCCAAGCTTGTGGGAGACTCTCTTCTTTGATTTGCACAAAATTATATATTTCTCGCAAGGCAGCTTATTTCTTATGAGCAGGGAAATATTTAGCAGAGAAGTAATAAATCATATCCTGGGGACTACGCACACAACCAGGAGCAAGATAATTATACCAAGTCTTAGCATCACCCTTTAATGAGAACGGAAATATCTTAAGGATATATAAATAGCGAGACTTCTCATCATGAGTAAATAGAGTGGCTATATCATTCAACTTGGTAAGATGTGCCACAACAGTTTCAGATTCAAGGCCATAAAAAGGATCAGATTCAACTAAAGTAATAATATCAGGATCAACAGAGAATTCATAATCCTTATCAGTAACACAGATAGGTGAAGTAGCAAAAGTAGGATCGGGTTTCATTCTAGCATTAAGAGACTGCTGCTTCCATTTAGCTAATAATTTCTTAAGATCAGATCTATCATTGCAAGCAAGAATAGCTTCAACAGCTTCTTTGTTCATAACATAACCCTTAGGAACAACAGGTAAAACATAATCATTGGGGGAACGTCCATCATCACTATCATCAATAGCATCTTCAATATTTTCATTCCCCCTAACTCTAGCAAGTTGTTCATCAAGAAATTCACCTAATGGCAAAGTAGTATCACGCACAGAAGTGGTTTCATCATGCAACGCAGAAGTGGCATCATCGATAACATGCGACATATCAGAATTCATAGCAGTAGTAGGTTTAGGTGTCGCAAGCTTACTAATAACGGAAGGAGACTCTAGTGCAGAGCTAGATGGCAGTTCCTTACCTCCTCTCGTAGTTGAGGGCAAAATCTTGGTCTTAGCGTCTTTCAAGTTCTTCATAGTGATCAACAGATATAAATCCCAAGTGACTCAGAGAATAGAGCTATGCTCCCCGGCAACGGCGCCGGAAATTAGTCTTGATAACCCACAAGTGTAGGGGATCGCAACAACTTTCGAGGGTGAAGTACAACCCAAATTTATTGATTCGACACAAGGGGAGCCAAAGAATATTCTTGAGTATTAGTAGTTGAGTTGTCAATTCAACCACACCTGGATAACTTAGTATCTACAGCAAAGTATTTAGTAGCTAGAGTGGTATGATAGTAATGGTAACAGTAGCAACAGAAAAGATAAATGTTTTTGGGTTTTTGTAGTAGTTGTAACAGTAGCAACGGAAAAGTAAATAAGCGAACAATATGTGAAAAGCTCGTAGGCAATGGATCAGTGATGGATAATTATGCCGGATGCGATTCCTCATGCAATAGTTATAACATAGGGTGACACGGAACTAGCTCCAATTCATCAATGTAATGTAGGCATGTATTCCATAAATAGTCATACGTGCTTATGGAAAAGAACTTGCATGACATCTTTTGTCCTACCCTCCCGTGGCAGCGGGGTCCTAGTGGAAACTAAGGGATATTAAGGCCTCCTTTTAATAGAGAACCGGACCAAAGCATTAACACATAGTGAATACATGAACTCCTCAAACTACGGTCATCACCGAGAAGTATCCCGATTATTGTCACTTCGGGGTTGTCGGATCATAACACATAATAGGTGACTATAGACTTGCAAGATAGGATGAAGAACCCACATATATTCATGAAAACATAATAGGTTCAGATCTGAAATCATGGCACTCGGGCCCTAGTGACAAGCATTAAGCGTAGCAAAGTCATAGCAACATCAATCTCAGAACATAGTGGATACTAGGGATCAAACCCTAACAAAACTAACTTGATTACATGGTAAATCTCATCCAACCCATCACCGTCCAGCAAGCCTACGATGGAATTACTCACACACGGCGGTGAGCATCATGAAATTGGTGATGGAGGATGGTTGATGATGACGACGACGATGAATCCCCCTCTCCGGAGCCTCGAACGGACTCCAGATCAGCCCTCCCGAGGGAGATTAGGGCTTGGCGGCGGCTCCGTGTCGTGAAACACGATGAAACTTTCTCCTTGATTTTTTCTCCCCGAGACGGTATATATGGATTTGGAGTTGAGGTCGGAGGAGGTCTGGGGGGGGGGCACGAGATAGGAGGGCGCGCTCCCCTGTCTCGTGGACAGCCCGTGGCCCCCCTGGCCTTGATTCTTTCGCCAAAAATTCTTATTTATTCTGAAAAGTGCCTCTGTGGATTTCCAGGACATTCCGAGAACTTTTCTTTTCTACACATAAAACAACATCATGGTAGTTCTGCTGAAAACAGCGTCAGTCCGGGTTAGTTTCATTCAAATCATGCAAGTTAGAGTCCAAAACAAGGGCAAAAGTGTTTGGAAAAGTAGATACATTGGAGATGTATGAACACTCTCCCCCTCTCATTGCTATGCATATTCTAGATAGATCTTGCGTGAGCATAGGATTTTTTTTGAAATTGCATGCTATGCTTCCCAATAGTGGTGTCTGATCCAGGTTTATGAGTAGATGATATGCATGAGTAGAACACAAAGAGTTGTGGGCAGATGATTCTTCTATGCCATGGCGTTGGTGGAGGTCTGCGGGAGGAGAGAGGCGAACAGTAAGGCCGCCCATATTGAACAACGGCCCGGGTGCCATTAATGAGAGGATGTGAGCAAGGCAGGCGGCCATGCATGGAAGTCAAAGGGCTCGCTTCCTAGTGAGCCTGCACAGCGTACAACTCGCACGCTTCCTGGTGATCCTACGTATTGGATGACAGCTTGCACGCCTCCTGATTAGCCTGCATAGAGGACAGCGCTCGCGGGCCTCCCTACTCAAGAAGCTGTCTGCACGGCACCTCCTAGCCATTAAAAGTGTGACGCATGGTGTCACATGAATGGTTAACAGAACACACAGGATTTCAATTATACAAATATTTGAGATGTTAAAGTGGCAGCTATTTGTTTCAAAATGCTTTGTTGGCTGTTATTCGAGTGCGCCTTCTCTCAAAATGGACACGAAAAATACCACAACATGTCGGGTGCCATTCCATGATAGCATGCCAAGTTTCATGAATTTCAGACGAGTTTTAGATTTACTAGAACTTGAGAACAAAGTATCTCAACGTTTTGCCAGCAAGCAACGGTGCCCTGGTGTTTGAAATTCATTTTCATTTCTTGCATGGGACCTAAGCATGCACCCTAGGACACACATTTGATTTGTCCAGCCATTTTTCTGCACTGGAGCATGTGAATGTCATTCAAAGTTGAGTTATGCACATAAAATGCCTAGAAAACTCAGTTAATGTATAAAAGTGTCCAAACGAACCCTGAAATTCCAAATTTTAACACGACACTCCTGTTGGTCTATGTTACCACTAGGAAAAAAATTGAAAATAAGAAGAGGCAACGAATACTGTTTCATCCACGAAGGAGGCACATTCCCTACCGGAACCATGAGGCTTATTGTCAGAAGCTCTAGTATGTCAGAAGCTTATACCAAAACCTGCCCCAAATGGGACAAAAAGTTACCACAACTTGTTGAGCCGTTCCATGATAGCATGCCCAGTTTCATGAATTTCAAACGAGTTTTTGATTTACTAGAATTAAAAAACCATGTATCTCAATATTTGCGGCCGAGCGACGATGGCAAGGTCTTTGACATTCATTCATATTTCTTGCATGGGACCAAAGCATGCAACCAAGGACACACATTTGATTTTTGAACCCATTTATATGCACTGGAGCATGTGCCTGTATTTTAAATTTGAATTATGCACATAAATGCATAGAAAACCCAGTTAATGTATAAAACTGTCCAAATGAACCCCGAAAAATCCCAAAATTTAAAACAACACTCATGTTGTTCTATCTTGATAGTAGAAAAAAATTGAAAGCAAGAAGAGGCAACGGATATCATTTCGTCCATAAAGGTGGCACGTTCCCTACCGAAACCATGAGCCTTGTTGTGAGAACCTCTGGTTTGTGAGAAGCTTATACCCAAACCTGCCCCAAATGGGACAATATTTTTACCACGACATGTTGATGTCGTTCCATGATAGCATGTAAAGTTTCATGAATTTCAGACGAGTTTTCTATTGACTAGAATTTTAAAACCATGGATCTCAACGTTAGCAGCCGAGCGACGGTGGCAAGGTGTTTGACATTCATTCTCATTTCTTGCATGTGACCTAAGCATGCAACCAAGGACTCACATTTGTTTTTCAACACATTTTTATGCACTGGAGCATGTGCCTATAGCTCAAATTTGAATTATGCACATAAATGCTTAGAAAACTCAATTAATGTATAAAATGTCCAAACGAACCCCGAAAAATTCCAAAATCTAACACAACACTCATGTTGTTCCATGTTGACACCAGAAAAAATTTGAAAGCAAGAAGAGGCGATGAATATCGCTTTGTCCACAAAGGTGACACGTTTCATTACCGGAACCATGATGCTTCTTGTGAGAAGCTCTCGTTTGTGAGAAGCTCTCGTTTGTGAGAAGCTTATACCAATACCTGCCCCAAAATGGGACAATTTTTTTTACCCCAGCATGTTGATGCCATTCCATGATAGCATGGCAAGGTTCATGAATTTCAAATGAGTTTTGGATTTACTAGAATTACAAAAGCAAGTATCTCAATGTTTGCCGGTGAGCCATGGTGTCGTGGTGTTTGAAATTCATCCCCATTTCTCACATGGGACATAAGCATCAACCCATGGACATATATATGATTTTACAACCCATTTTGGTGCACCAGAGCGTGTGCATGTAGTTTAATTTTGAATTGTGCACCTCAAATGCCTAGAAACCAAGTTAATATATAAAAATGTCCACACAAACCCTGAGTAATTCCAATTTTTTTGACGACACACCTATAGTTGCATGTTCACTGGAGATAAAAGTTCTAGAAATTCAAACACCCTCTTTTGCTGTTGTGACCCCATTATGTATTTCAAATCAAGACGAAAAATCAAGTAGACCGCACACAATTTATTATCACCAACCGTGTGAGATGTAGTACAAAATATCTTGGAACACCGTTAGAGTATAATACGTATATGGCTTACACAAGAAGGTGCGTCGGCTACAGTCTACAGCTAGCGTGTCAAGCACACTCCCCAAATATCATTTCACTGTTCAATCGTCACCGGTGAAAGATGGGGACATGGACCTGTGTCATGAGGGCAACTTCGGCGGCTCACTCCGGCGAGAGCGCGGCCGCAACCGATATGCACGTGCCAACAAGCTGCGTGAGTGTGGCCACAATCTGCGACCTGGCGGCCAAGGCAACCCAAACGGTCGTTGTTCCTTCTCAGGTGGCGATAACAACATCTGCCTCGGGGATAGCAACTGGCAAGAGTGGCACAGCAGCTGCCCGTTCTGCAGTCGTGGCCTTAGCCCTGATGGAGGCCACCCACGACCATGTCGTGGCTGCCTATGCCCGGCTCCTGGAGATGACCCAACAAATCGAACGAAGCTTCTCCGACAACGGTTAGCAACCCACGACCGAAGAGTTGGCAATCGCTAAGAGTGTTTGAGTAGTCGTCCATTCCTTCGCGGCATACCTTGTCAAGTATAGTGCGATGGATGCCATGGAGCCCCTTCCCCAGGAGATCGTCGGGCGCGAGCTGGACATGGAGGAGGTGGGGGAGATCGACGAGCGCCGGCCGGAGTAGTACTCTTTGTTTAATTAAGAGTGTCGGTCTTTAATTTGTTAGAGTAATGTTTAGGTCAGGTAGCTATGTTTAATTGTTGAACTTGCTTAATTTAGAAGTGTGGGTGTGTTGTAGGCCCCTTTGTGTACCCAAATTATGCAATGACGTGGATGACCACTATAACCCGGGAAATTCAGACCTAAATTTGCACATTCAAACTAAACACACATGGGGTAAGCTATATGAATCGTTTGTGATGTTCACATATCGTACACAGTGCTGAATAAGGGACCGTGTCTGATGACACTTGATGCGGCTTGAACTACATCGGTATTTCCCCAAAGAGGATGGGATGATGCAGCATATCGACGGTAGGTATTTCCCTCAGTGATGAGACCAAGGTTATCAAACCAGTAGAAGAATCATGCAACATTACGTAAACAGTACCTGCACACAAAGAACAAATACTTGCAACCTGATGTGTTAAAGGGGTTGTCAATCCCTTTCGGGTAACGGTGCCAGAAATTGCCAAGTTGACGGGATAAAAATATGATCGATTGGATAAATAGATCTCGAATAAACCTAAAATAAAATAAAGTGCAACAAGGTATTTTTGGGGTTTTGGAAATATAGATCTGAAAATAAAAGCGAATAAAAATAGATCTAGAAGGCAAATATGATAAAGAAGAGACCCGGGGGCCGTAGATTTCACTAGTGTCTTCTCTCAAGAAAAATAGCATACGGTGGCTAAACAAATTAATGTTGGGCAATTGATAGAACTTCAAATAATTATGACGATATCCGGCCAATGATCATTATATAGGCATCACGTCCAACATTAGTAGACTGACTCCTGCCTGCATCTACTACTACTACTCCACACATCCACCGCTATCCAGCATGCATCTAATGTATTAAGTTCATGGAAAAACGGAGTAATGCAATAAGAACGATGACATGATGTAGACAAGATCTATTCATGTAGGAATTAGACCCCATCTAGTTATCCTGAATGGCAATGATACATAAGTGTCGTTTCCCCTTCTGTCACTAGGATCAAGCACTGTAAGATCGAACCCATCACAAAGCACCTCTTCCCATGGCAAGAAAAATTGATCTAGTCAGCCTAACTAAACCAAAGATTCGAAGAAGAAATACAAGGCTATAATTAATCATGCATATAAGAGATCAAAAGACTCAAATAACTTTCATGGATAAAAACATAGATCTGATCATAAACTCAAAGTTCATCGGATCCCAACAAACACACCACAAAAAGAGTTACATCAAATAGACCTCCAAGAGACCACTGTATTTAGAAGAGAGAGAGAGAGAGAGAGAGAGAGAGAGAGAGAGAGAGAGAGGAAGCCATATAGCTACTAACTACGGAGCCGTAGGTCTACAATGAACTACTCACGCATCATCGGAGAGGCACCAATGAGGATGATGAACCCCTCCGTGATGGTGTCTAGATTGGATCTGGTGATTCCAAAACTTGCGGCAGCTGGAATTGATTTTTGCCAACTCCCCTAGGGTTTCTAGAATATTGGGGTATTTATAGAGCAAAGAGGCGGTGCGGGAGGCGGTCGAAGTGGGCACAACCCACCTGGGTGCGCTTGGGCCCCCAGGCACGCCCTGGTGGGTTGTGCTCCCCTTGGAGCCCCCCTCATGTACTTTCTTGGCCCATTGTGCGTCTTCTGGTCCAGAAAAAATCACCAAAAAGTTTCATTGCGTTTGGACTCCGTTTGGCATTGGTTTTCTGCGAAGTAAAAAACAAGCAAAAAACAGCAACTGACACTGGGCAGTATGTCAATAGGTTAGTCCCAAAAAATGATATAATGTTGCTATAAAATGATTGTAAAACATCCAAGAATGATAATATAACAATATGGAAGAATAAAAAATTATAGATAAGTTGGAGACGTATCAACATCCCCAAGCTTAATTCCTGCTTGTCCTCGAGTAGGTAAATGATAAAAACAGAATTTTTGATGTGGAATGCTGCCTAACATGTTCATCACATATTCTTTTGTTTGCAACATGGACATTTGGACTTTTATATGATTCAAAGAAATAGTCTAGTTTTGACATGAAGATTTCAATACTCAAGCATATCAACAAGCAACCATGTCTTTCAAAATATCAACACTAAAGCAAGTTATCCCTAGCCCATTATGCTCAATCATTGATCCATTCATTAAACACACTCACATATTAGCTACACCCAATGCTCAAGTACGATCATAGTGCCCCTTAGTTGGTGCTTTATAAGAGAAGATGGAGACTCAAAAAAATTGCATAAAGTAAAATAGAAAGGCCCTTCGAAGAGGGAAGTAGGGATTTGTACAGGTGCCATAGCTCAAAGCAAAAAAGATAGAGATAAAAATATTTTGAGTGGCATGCTTTTCCTGTCAATGAAAATGATCGAGTAGTTCCCAATACTTTCCATGCTAGAGATATCATAGGCGGTTCCCAAACAGAAAATAAAGTTTAATCCTTTTTCCACCATACTTTCACATTCCACGGCTAACCGAATCCATGGGTGTCGTCCATAACAACAGTTTCCAAGGAATTTATTATTTGACTACATAAAGTAAATTCATTTTTCATTTCGGGACTGGGCATCCCTAATACCTTTGCCGTACTCTCATGCAATGACAAGTGAATAAATACTCATCTTGGAAATAACACATCTAGCATGGAAAAATATCAGCCACCCCCTACCGTTTCATGAGCAGTACGAGCACACAAAAGAGAAATTTATTTTGAAAATTAGAGATGGCACATACAGATTTGCTTAGAACGGCACGGAAATACCGGATATAGGTAGGTATAGTGGACTCATATGACAAAACTGGGTTTAAGGATTTTGGATGCACAAGTAGTGATCATACTTAGTGCAAGTGAAGGCTAGCAAAAGATTGGGAAGCATCCAACCAAGAAACAAAAAATCTCATAAGTGAGCATTAAGCATAACTAATACCGAATAATGCACCACAAGTACGATGTAATTTCATTGCATAACTATTGACTTTCATGCTTGCATAGGGAATCACAAACCTTAACACCAATATTCTTACTAAAGCATAATTACTCA
The DNA here is from genome assembly GCF_018294505.1 of Triticum aestivum. Lineage (NCBI taxonomy): Eukaryota > Viridiplantae > Streptophyta > Magnoliopsida > Poales > Poaceae > Triticum > Triticum aestivum. The sequence goes on along the minus strand of NC_057813.1, from coordinate 96,924,701 downwards.
TCAACATGACCCACATATTATATCAACATATTGCAAAACTGTTACAAGGAATCAAGTTTATTTTGTCCAATGATCTTCATGAAAGTTTTTATTATATCCCTCTTGAATATCGATCACTTTGGGACTAATTTAATATGTTGCTTTTGATAGCCCAAACAAATCTAAGTGAAGAACATGAGCATAAATTTTTCTTCTCTCAAAATAATTTAAGTGAAGCATGAGAAAATTTCTTAAATTTTTTACTAACTCTCAAATAAATCTAAGTGAAGCATGAGAGCATTTCTTCAAAAATACTAAAGAACACCATGCTCAAAAAGATATAAGTGAAGCACTAGAGCAATTCCATAGCTCATAAAGATTTAAGTGAAGCATAGAGAGCAATTCTAACAAGTCATAGCATAAATTTGGCTCCCTCAAATAGGTGTGTCCAGCAAGGATAGATGACACAAAATAAAAATCTAAACAAGCAAAGACTCATATCATACAAGACGCTCCAAGCAAAACTCATGATATGTGACGAATAAAAATATAGCTCGTTAGAAGAAAGAGGGGATGCCACTTGGGCATCCCCAAGCTTAGTTGCTTGCTTCTCTTTTAGGTAATATCTTGGGATTCCATGGGCATCCCCAAGCTTAGGCTTTTCTTACTCCTTATTCCTTCATTCATCGTGATCTCACCCAAAACTTGAAAACTTCAATCACACAAAACTCAACAAAATCTTTATGAGATCTGTTAGTATAACAAATCAAATCACTACTATAAATACTATTGCAGACCCATTCATATTTTATTTTTGCATTATATCTAATGTATTCCAACTTTATTATAGCTTATACCCGCCAATACAAACCATAGATTCATCAAAATAAGCACACAATGCAAGGAAATAGAATCTGTCAAAAATAGAACAGTCTGTACTAATCTGAATACTTCGTATACTTTTGTAACTCCAAAAATTCTGAAAACTTAGGACAAAGTGGGAAACTTGCATATAAATCTTTTGTAAAAAATTCAGAGCAAAAACACGTTTCTGTGATTTATGAAAATTATTTTACTAGGTGCAAAAGTTTCTATTTTTCAACAAGATCAAAACAATTATCACCCAACATGATCCCAAGGGCTTTTCTTGGCACAAACACTAACTAAAACACAAAAAGCACAATCATAATAGAGCCATAATCGTGCAAACACTCAAGAACAGAAAGAATAAGACAAAAAAATTATTCATTGGGTTGCCTCCCAACAAGCGCTATCGTTTTATGCACCTAGCTAGGCATGATGCATAGATTCAGGTATTGTCATCTTTATTTCTAGATCCATAAGATGCCCTCATGATTGATTCATATGGTGGCTTAATTCTTGTTCTAGGGAAGTTTTTCATGCCCTTCCTTAGTGGAAATTGAAATTTAATATTGCCTTCTTTCATATCAATCATGGCACCGATAATACGTAAAAATGGTGTACCAAGAATAATTGGACAAGACGGATTGCAATCAATATCAAGAAAAATAAAATCTGTAGGCACATAATCCTATTTGCAAGAATAAGAACATCATTAATTCTTCACATAGGCTTTTTAATAGTAGAATCCGCCAAGTGCAAATTTAAAGAACATTCTTCAATATAGGTAAGACCAAGCACATCACATAAAGATTTCAGAATTGTAGAAACACTAGCACCCAAGTCACATAAAGCAAAACACTCATAATTTTTACTCTTGACTTTGATAGTAGGTTCCCATTCATCATATAATTTTCTAGCAATTGAAATCTCTAATTCCAACTTTTCTTCCAAAGATTTCATCATAGCATCAAAAATATGTTTAGTAAAAGCTTTATTTTGTTCATAAGCATGGGGTGAATTTATCATGGATTGCAACAAAGAAATATAATCAATCAAAGAACAATTATCATAATTAAAGTCTTTGTAATCCAAAAGAGTGGGCACATCACTAGTTAAAGTTTTGACCTCTCCAAACCCACTTTTATCAATTTTCTCAACATGATTTTCACCCTCCAAATTATCGGGACGCCTTCTATCTTAATTTTTCTAAACAAAGAATCAATAGAAGAAACACCAATCATTTTAAGATCTTCATCATTTTTATGAAAGCAATCACTAGAAAACACTTTTTCTAAGAATTCTCTTTTAGCTCTAAGCATAGCGGTTGTTTTCCTACTTTCATCCATAGAAACATATAAAGCTTTAATTGATTCCTCAACATTGGGAAAAAAATCATCTTGAGATTTTCTACATCATGAGAAATTCAATCAATGCTTCTAGACATATCATCAATCTTATTCAACTTTTCTTCTATTGTAGCATTGAAAACTTTTTGAGTATTGATAAATTATTTAATATTATTCTCAAGATCATAGGTGTTCCTATTATCATTATAATAAGGATTACCATAGGAATTACCATAATTATTAGAGGAATTACTAGGAAAAGGCCTAGGATTAAAATTGCCTCTATAAGCATTGTTGTTGAAATTGTTTCGCGAGATAAAATTCACATCTACGGCATCACTATTTTGCTCAATCAAAGTAGACAAAGGCACATCATTAAGATAAATAGGAGCACTTTTATTAGCAACAAATTTCATAAGATCATCAACCTTTTCACTCAAAGTAGAGATTTCTTCAACCGAATTAACTTTTCTACTTGTAAGTGCTCTTTCAGTGTGCCATTGAGAATAATTTGCCATAATATTATCAAGCAATTTAGTAGCTTCACCCAAAGTAATTTCCATAAAAGTACCACCCGCGGCAGAATCTAAAAGATTTCTATAAACAAAATTCAATCCCGCATAAATTTTTTGTATGATCATCCAAAGATTTAAACCATGAGTAGGACAATTTCTTAGCATCAATTTCATTCTTTCCCAAGAATTGCGCAACATGTTCATGCTCAAGTTGCTTAAAATTCATGATTTATGTCCTAAGGGAAATAATTTTCGCGGGAGGAAAATACTTAGTAATAAAAGCATCTTTGCACTTATCCCAAGAATCGGTACTATTGTGGGGGAAAGAAGAAAACCAAATTTTTGCACGATCTCGCAAAGAAAACGGGAATAATTTCAACTTCACAATATCATTGTCAACATCTTTTTTTCTTTTGCATATCGCATAATTCTACGAATGTGTTAAGATGGGACGCGACATCCTCACTAGGAGTACCAAAAAATTGATCTTTCATGACAAGATTCAACAAAGCAACATTAATATCACACGACTCTGCACTAGTGGTGGGAGGAGCAATCGGAGTGCTAATAAAATCATTGTTGTTGGTATTGGAGAAATCACATAACTTGGTGTTCTCTTGAGTCATCGTGACTACGCAACAAGATTGCACTCAAAAACAGATCTGACGAGAAAACGGCGAACGAAAAACAGGGTGAATAAAACGTCAAATATTTGTGAAGTGGGGGAGAAGAAAACGAGAGGAAAATGGCAAATAATGTAAATTGCAAAGAGATGAGATTTGCGATTAGGAACCTGGTAGATGTTGATGATGTCTCCTCGGCAACGGCGCCAGAAATTCCTTTTGATGCGGCTTGAACTACGTCGGTATTTCCCCAAGGAGGAAGGGATGATGCAGCACAACGACGGTAGATATTTCCCTCGGTGATGAGACCAAGGTTAATGAACCAGTGGGAGAATCACGCAACACTACGTAAACAGTACCTGCACACAAAGAACAAATACTTGCAACCCGACGTGTTAAAGGGGTTGTCAATCCCTTTCCGGTAACGATGCCAGAAATTGCCAAGTTGACGGGATAAAAATATGATAGATTGGATAAGTAGATCTCAAATAAACCTAAAATAAAATAAAGTGCAGCAAGGTATTTTTGGATTTTTTTTGGAAATATAGATCTGGAAATAAAAGCAAATAAAAATAGATCTTGAAGGCAAATATGACAAAGAGGAGACCCAGGGGCCGTAGATTTCACTAGTGGCTTCTCTCGAGAAAAATATCATATGGTGGGTAAACAAATTACTGTTGGGCAATTGATATAACTTGAAATAATTATGACGATATCCATACAATGATCATTATATAGGCATCACGTCCAAGATTAGTAGACCGACTCGCCTGCATCTACTACTATTACTCCACACATCGACCGCTATCCAGCATGCATCTAATGTATTAAGTTCATGGAAAAACAGATTAATGCAATAAGAACGATGACATGATGTAGACAAGATCTATTCATGTAGGAATTAGACCCCGTCTTGTTATCCTTAATGGCAACGATACATACGTGTTATTTCCCCTCCTGTCACTGGGATCAAGCACCATAAGATCGAACCCATCACAAAGCACCTCTTCCCATGGCAAGAAAAATCGATCTAGTCAGCCGAACTAAACCAAAGATTCAAAGAAGAAATACGAGGCTAAGAAATCATCCATATAAGAGATCAAAAGAATCAAATAACTTTCATGGATAAAAACATACATATGATCATAAACTCAAAGTTCATCGGATCCCAACAAACACACTGCAAAAAGAGTTACATCAAATAGATCTCCAAGAGACCATTGTATAGAGAATCAAAAGAGAGAGATAGGAAGCCATCTAGCTACTAACTACGGACCCGTAGGCTACAATGAACTACTCACGCATCATCGAAGAGCCACCAATGAGAATGATGAACCCCTCTGTGATGGTGTCTAGATTGGATCTGGTGGTTCTGGAACTTGTAGCGGCTGGAATTGATTTTCGTCGGCTCCCCTAGGGTTTTTGGAATATTGAGGTATTTATAGAGCAAAGAGGCAGTGCAGGAGGCGGCCGAGGTGGGCACAACCCACCTGGGCGCGCCTGGGGTGAGTGGTGCTCCCCCCGGAGCCCCCCCAGGTACTTTCTTGGCCCATCGTGTGTCTCTTGGTCCAGAAAAAATCACCAAAATGTTTCGCTACGTTTGGACTCCGTTTGGTATTTGTTTTCTGTGAAGTAAAAAACCAGCAAACAACATCAACTGGCACTGCGCACTATGTCAATAGATTAGTCCCAAAAAATAATATAAAGTTGCATAAAATGATTGTAAAACATTCAAGAATGATAGCATAACATCATGGAACAATAAAAAATTATAGATACTTTGGAGACGTATCAACACTTTGCGCGCCAGTTTTTTCGCTGCACCGAGCCAAAAATTTCGGTTTCCATGAAAATATCTACCTCCCCGCCCCGCCCCCCTTACCAAAAGCCACATTTCCCCTGTTTCTGCCTTCCTTTCCAAGTTCAAACCTTCACTCCTTGCTTGGAGTGCTGATACGTCTCCATCGTATCTAACTTTCCAAACTCTTTGGCCCTTGTTTTGGACTCTAATTTGCATGATTTGAATGGACTAACCTGGACTGATGTTGTTTTCAGCAGAATTGCCATGGTGTTATTTTTGTGCAGAAATAAAAGTTCTCGGAATGACATGAAACTTCACGGAGAATATTTTTGGAATTAATAAAAAATATTGGCGAAGGAATCAACCAAGGGGGACCCACCACCTCTCCACAAGGGTGGGGGCGCGCCCTACCCCCTGGGCGCGCCCCTTGGCTTGTGGGTCCCACGAAGCTCCACCGACCTCAACTCCAATTTCATATATTCACGTTCGGGGAGATAAAAATTAGAGAGAAGGATGCATCGTGTTTTACGATACGGAGTCGCCGCCACCTCCTGTTCTTCCTCGGGAGCGCAGTTCTGGAGTCCGTTTTGGGCTCCGGAGAGGGGAAATCGTCGTCGTCGTCATCATCAACCATCCTCCATCACCAGTTTCATGATGCTCACCGCCGTGCGTGAGTAATTCCATCGCAGGCTTGCTGGACGGTGATGGGTTGGATGAGATTTATCATGTAATCGAGTTAGTTTTCTTAGGGTTTGATCCCTAGTATCCACTATGTTCTAAGATTGATGTTGCTATAACTTTGCTATGCTTAATGCTTGTCACTAGGGTCTGAGTGTCATGATTTCAGATCTGAATCTATTATGTTTTCATGAATATATGTGAGTTCTTGATTCGATCTTGCAAGTTATAGTCACCTACTATGTCTTATGATCCGGCAACCCTGGAGTGACAATAGTCGGAACACTTCCCGGTGACGACCGTAGTTTGAGGAGTTCATGTATTCACTAAGTGCTAATGCTTTGGTCCGGTTCTTTATTAAAAGGAGGCCTTAATATCCCTTTGTTTTCATTAGGACCCCGCTGCCACGGGAGGGTAGGACAAAAGATGTCATGCAAGTTCTTTTCCATAAGCACGTAATTTGCTCTATTGCATGCTAGGGGAGGGGATGTTATGTGCCATTTTGAGTTCAAAGCACGGTCGCTTGATGGCGACAACTAAAACAATGATGATGGGCCAAATCCTAGGCCGTTGGATTGTTGGGCCACAAGTGCCCAATCGTTATCAAATTACTAAACCGCGGAAAGTGGGTGGTAGTAGGATATAACTAGTGGTACATGGCCGAAAACAAACCTGGTTAGGGAAGTGTTGGTTGACTTTTGGAATTCTTTTATCCCAAAAGAAAGTCTCAATTTTATTTGTTTTATTTTACCATAATTTTCTAGAAGCGTAGACATGGAACGTTTTGTGTTGTTGTCTCCTTTGATGTTTCTTTCCGGTACGAAACGTTTCTTTAATTGTTCGCTTGACGAATCGATGATGATGTACTTAAGAGCTAATTTATTATTGGATATTTGGTCTAGGATAGAGATAACCACTTTGTCGTTACTATTTGTGGCCTTTAACACGTGCAACG